>NC_091162.1:46318966-46348966 GCF_040958095.1 Procambarus clarkii | reverse complement strand
TACCCACCTCAAGACTCCGCTCCAATATAGAAGCATCAAGAAATATGGACCAATAGGCTTTTTACAATCACTTCTATTCAATACCCATTGTTTCATGTTTTGGCTTGTGTTGATGAAATTAATACCTTATTAAATACCACCTCACCCCATCCACCTCACTCAAATGTAGATATAAACAAAATCGGAGATGTGTAAGTTCTATTCAGTTGTGTATGTGTTTACTAAAGTCTTTGAAAATGTAATAAGTTTTACGAAACGCGCTCAAGTGTCGCGTCAGACTAGAAATAAAAATGAATTTTGGAGAATTGATTTTTGAATTACCTCCAACAGTGAAAAGAAATGTATGAATGATTGAGAAAATTCGTGTTAGAATTATTAATCTTACTTTTTCGGTCATATTTAATAATATATGTCTACAGGAAAGACTGCTACCAAAATATACTAATATATATATATATATATATATATATATATATATATATATATATATATATATATATATATATATATATATATATATATATATATATATCCCTATGTGCCCTCAAAAAGAAGGGGGGAGGAATCAGACCCATTGCCGTTGGTAATACCCTTCGCCGCCTAGTTGCAAGGGCTGCTGTCAGAAGTATCCGAACGGAAGCAGCCACCATGCTGCAACCCAACCAGCTGGGGTTTGGAGTCCCCCAAGGCTGTGAAGCAGCGGCTCATGCTGCACGAGCCTACATTAGCTCTCTTACTGAAGACCAGGCAGTAGTAAAATTAGATTTTAAAAACGCTTTCAACTCGGTCAAAAGGGAAGCAATCCTCACTGCAGTCCAGGAACATTGCCCAAGCATTCTCCCGTTTGTGTCAGCAGGCTACAGCAAAGACTCAACCCTCCTGTTTGGCAAACATGAAGTCACCTCAGCAGAGGGAATTCAACAGGGTGACTCACTTGCACCGTTCCTCTTTTGCATAGCGGTTCGAGAAATTACAACCAGACTGTCCAGCGAGCTCAACATCTGGTTCCTGGATGATGGCACTCTGGCAGGCACACAAGATTCCCTGCTGGAAGACTTACAGCTGGTGAAGACACGGGGGGAGTCCATTGGTCTCGTTTTTAGCCCCTCCAAGTGCGAAATTATTGCATCTAGTTAAGTAATCATTAGAGCAGTGAAATCAGTTCTACCAGAAGCCTCAGTCGTTAAACCTACCGACAGCACACTACTCGGAGCACCTCTGGGCCACAATGCCATTGCTGCAGTCCTTGACGAAAAGTTTAGAGACCTAAAGAGGATGGAAGAGAGAATTGGGGACTTGGACTCCCACGATGCCCTCTACCTTCTCACAAAGTGCCTTACCTTGCCCAGGCTAACATACTTCTTAAGGTGTGCACCAACTTTTGGCAACCCACTTCTAAATCAATATGATGAGCTCCTCAGGTCAATATTCAGGAAGGCGCTCAACCTAGATTTAGATGACAGTCAGTGGGACCAAGCAACACTACCAGTGAGATTTGGAGGGATAGGCATACGAAAGGCAACTGAGGTAGCACTTCCAGCATTCTTATCCTCATGTACAGCAGCCAACGAATTGGTAGGGCAGATCCTACCAGAGCGTATGAGAGAGACAGCGGGAACTCATGATCAAACGTTCATCGAAGCAGCCAGACAATGGGACACCATTGCACACCCTCAACCCCGACCACAAGTCCCAAAAGACCACAAGCAGGCCCACTGGGATAGCCCCATAATGGAAAAGACTGTCACAGCAATGATTGACAACGCTGATGCTGAAAACAAAGCCCGCCTCCTAGCGGTAACAGCACCCCACGCCGGGGATTTTTTATTTGCTGTACCCAATGCAGCCCTGGGAACTCGCCTCAGTCATGACGCTCTCCGCATTGGAGTTGCCCTTCGCCTTGCCGCCCCCATCCTCACCGAACATAGGTGCATCTGCGGAACTGCGATGGCAGACCAATATGGTCGTCATGGTCTGGTATGTCGTAAATCACAGGGTAAAATTGCAAGACATGAAGAAGTCAACGACATCATCAAGAGGAGCCTCGCCACAGCCCGCTGCCCGGCACAAAGAGAACCACACTTATCCAGACCTAACGACCCTCAGAAGCGCCCTGATGGGGTCACCTTGCTACATTGGAAGGATGGTAAGCAAGTGGTCTGGGACTACACGTGCGCTGCCACACTGGCCAGTACCTACCTCCACTACAGCACACGTGAAAGCGGTGGTGCTGCTTCTTTCAGGGAATCGCAGAAAATTATTAAATACAGAGGTCTAGCACACTGCTACAGATTTGTTCCGATCGGCTCGGAGACCCTCGGTTCGTGGGGAAAATGTGCATTGAAGTTCCTGAAGGAGTTGGGGGACAAATTGATCAGCGCTACAAAAGACCAGAGAGCAAAAAGTTTCTTGTTCCAGCGCCTCAGTGTTGCGATTCAGAGGGGAAATGCCTGTTGCGTCTTGGGCACTAGTCCAACTTCAGAGGAATTCGAAGAAGTGTTTGACTTGCAACAATGATCGAACCCGTCTGTGACATTCATCAAAGTTTCCCATTGTTGTGTTCTTCAAGAGATCCATAACCTTTAAGCACCTTTTTGCATTATTATTTTTGTATCAACCCGTGTATATCTTGTAACCATCAAATATATATATATATATATATATATATATATATATATATATATATATATATATATATATATATATATATATATATATATATTTATATATATATATATATATATATATATATATATATATATATATATATATATGTATATATATATATATATATATGCGAACAAGCCTGAATGGTCCCCAGGACTATATGCGAATTCTGGGGTGTGAGTTTTTATTCATATATATATATATATATATATATATATATATGTATATATATATATATATTTATATATATATATATATATATATATATATATATATATATATATATATATATATATATATATATATATATATATGTCGTACCTAGTACCCAGAACGCACTTCTCGGCCTACTATGCAAGGCCCGATTTGCCTAATAAGCCAAGTTTCCCTGAATTATTATATTTTCTCAATTTTTTTTCTTGTGAGATGATAAAGCTACCCATTTCATTATGTATGAGGTCAATATTTTTTTATTGGAGTTAAAATTAACGTACATATATGACCAAACCTAACCAACCCTACCTAACCTAACCTAACCTATCTTTTTAGGTTAGGTTAGGTTAGGTAGCCGAAAAAGTTAGGTTAGGTTTGGTTAGGTAGGTTAGGTAGTCGAAAAACAATTAATTCATGAAAACTTGGCTTATTAGGCAAATCGGGCCTTGCATAGTAGGCAGAGAAGTGCGTTCTGGCTATTAGGTACGACATATATATATATATATATATATATATATATATATATATATATATATATATATATATATATATATATATATATATATATATATAGTATATATATATATAGTATATATATATATATATATATATATATATATATATATATATATATGTCGTACCTAGTAGCCAGAACTCACTTCTCAGCCTACTATGCAAGGCCTGATTTGCCTAATAAGCCTAGTTTTCATGAATTAATGTTTTTTCGACAACCTAACCTAACGTTTTCGGCTACCTAACCTAACCTATAGAGATAGGTTAGGTTAGGTTAGGTAGGGTTGGTTAGGTTCGGTCATATATCTACGTGAATTTTAACTCCAATAAAAAAAAATTGACCTCATACATAATGAAATGGGTAGCTTTATCATTTCATAAGAAAAAAATTAGAAAAAATATATTAATTCAGGAAAACTTGGCTTATTAGGCAAATCGGGCCATGCATAGTAGGCCAAAAAGTGAGTTCTGGCTACTAGGTACGACATATATATATATATATATATATATATATATATATATATATATATATATATATATATATATATATATATATATATATATATATATATATATATAGTATATATATATATAGTATATATATATATATAGTATATATATATATAGTATATATATATAGTATATATATATATATATATATATATATACTATATATATATATACTATATATATACTATATATATATATATATATATATATATATATATATATATATATATATATATATAAATATACTATATATACATATATATATATATATATATATATATATATATATATATATATATATATATATAAATATACTATATATATATATATATGTCGTACCTAGTAGCCAGAACGCACTTCTCAGCCTACTATGCAAGGCCCGATTTGCTTAATAAGCCAAGTTTTCCTGAATTAATACATTTTCTCTAATTTTTTTCTTATGAAATGATAAAGCTACCCATTTCATTATGTACGAGGTCAATTTTTTGTTATTGGAATTAAAATTAACGTAGATATTTGACCGAACCTAACCAACCCTACCTAACCTAACCTAACCTATCTCTATAGGCTAGGTTCGGTTAGGTAGCCGAAAAAGTTAGGTTAGGTTAGGTAGGTTAGGTAGTCGAAAAACAATTATTTCTTGAAAACTTGGCTTATTAGGCAAATCGGGCCTTGCATAGTAGGCTGAGAAGTGTGTTCTGGCTACTAGGTACGACATATATATATATATATATATATATATATATATATATATATATATATATATATATATATATATATATATATATATTAATATACTATATATATATATATATATATATATATATATATATATTAATATACTATATATATATATATATATATATATATATATATCAGTTGCATATTGTCCTGGGGACCATTCAGGCTTGTTCGCATATATATATATATATATATATATATATATTATATATATATATATATATATATATATATATATATATATATATATATATATATTTATATATATATATATATATATATATATATATATATGTCGTACCTAGAAGCCAGAACGCACTTCTCAGCCTACTATGCAAGGCCCAATTTGCCTAATAAGCCAAGTTTTCATGAATTAATTGTTTTTTGACTACCTAACCTACCTAACCTAACCTAACTTTTTAGGGTACCTAACCTAACCTAACCTATAAAGATAGGTTAGGTTAGGTTAGGTAGGGTTGGTTAGGTTCGGTCATATATCTACGTTAATTTTAACTACAATAAAAAAAAATTGACCTTATACATAATGAAATGGGTAGCTTTATCATTTCATAAGAAAAAAATTAGAGAAAATATATTAATTCAGGAAAACTTGGCTTATTAGGCAAATCGGGTCCTGCATAATAGGCTGAGAAGTGCGTTCTGGCTACTAGGTACGACATATATATATATATATATATATATATATATATATATATATATATATATATATATATATATATATATATATATATATATATATATACTATATATATATACTATATATATATATACTATATATATATATATATATATATATATATATATATATATATATATATATATATATATATATATATATATATATATACTATAAAAGTTTGTGAGGGTACCACCTCTGGTGCCAATGTGGGGACCCATAGCCTCGGAGAAGAAAATAAAAAGTATTCAGAGGAGACCTTGTGGTTTCTCACTGAACACTAATATTATCTTCTCCTACCACCCCCATTCTTTTGTATGTACACATATATATTTACTTTATTTGAACTTTGTTACAAAAAAGGAGTTACATATGGGTTACAAAGATGGTTGTCATAGGTTGTCGAGTTCCTCCAGCTCCTCAGATGGCGGGAAGGAACCCTGGATGCAGTGCGCATTTCCCCTTTGTATCGCCACACTGAGGCGCTGGAAAAGAAAGCTTGCAGCTCTCGGGTCCCTTGTTGTTTCAATGAGCCTAGAACCCAGTTCCTTCAAAAAACTGGTAGCACTTTTACCCCAGGCGCCGAGCGTCTCAGAAGCAATGGGGACAAAATTGTAGTGGTGATCCAGTTCTCTATACTTACGGGATTTGGCTGCTTCCCTGTGGGTGGCAGCGCCACCTGGTTGTGCAACACTGAGGTTAATGTAGGTGTTAGCCAGGGTTGATACGCACGTGTAGTCCCATACCAACTGCTTGCCATTCTTCCAGGGGTTCACTGTGATACCATCCGGGCGACCAATAAGAGCATCAGAGTTACGGGGCGTTAGGTAACGGGGCTCTCTTTCAGCTGGGCATCCAGCTGTGGTGAGGCTCCTCTTGATGATGTCGTTAACTTCACTGTGCCTCGAGTGCCATCCCCCTGTGCTTTGGCAGAGTAGGCCATGGTGACCGTACCTGTCAGCCACCACCTCGCCGCAAATACACCTATATCTGGTGTGGATTGGGGCAGCAAGGCGGAGGGCCACAGCAATTCGGAGGGCGTGTGGTGTGAGACGCGTGCCAGTTGCCGACATTGGGGTTGCTAACAGGAAATCCCCTGCATGTGGTGCTGCTACTGCTGTGAGGCGAGCAATGTCGTGTTGTGTTGTTGCAGCACCCAGGCACTCTGCAGCAACTTGGTCTACAATGGGACCATCCCAGCTGGGTTGCTTGTGGGATTTTGGGGATGGTGGTTGAGGTGATTGGCCTGCACGAGAGGCCCACTCTGTGGCACAGCGTGTAAAATTGGGATCATGTACACCTGCCAGCTGATGTAAGTGGGCAGGTAGAATTTCCTTCACAAGGTCGTCGGATGCTGATAAGGAGGACAGGAAGGCTGGAACAGCGATTTGCGTTGCTGTTCGAACTCCGAGGCCCCCAAGTCTTACGGGAAGAGAGGCTTGTTTCCACTGTAGGTCATCGAGAGAGAGGTTAAGGGCTTTTTCTAGCATTGATTTCAGTAACCGGTCATACTCACTTAGTTTTTGGCTACTGTAAGATGGTGAACACCTCAGAAAGTAGGTTAACCTGGGGAGGGACAGACATCTGGTGATGAGGTAGAGTGCATCATGAGCATCAATATCCTCAATCCTCCCATCCATCCTCTTAAGGTCAGCGATTTTCTTATCAAGGACCTCATCGATGGCTTTCAACCCCAGGGGAGCTCCTAGGAGTGTGCTGTCTTCAGGTTTAGTTTTATGGATATTTGGCAGAAGACCCTCTATTCTCTCTACGATGCCCTGGTTGGAACATATTATTTCACATTTAGAAGGGTTCAGGGTGAGGCCTAAAACTGCACCTTGCTCCTGGATTTTTCTGATGTCCTCCAGGAGGGAATCTTGGGAACCAGCTAGGGTACCATCATCCAAGAACCAGATGTTAAGCTCGCTGGACAGGACCTCTCTGACTTGTTTGATGACTAAGCAGAAAAGGAGACGAGCGAGGGGGTCACCCTGTTGGACGCCTTCTCGCGAGTCAATTTCATGTTCGCCAAAAAGTAGCTTAAGATCCATACTGTAGCATGAATGTACAAAAGGGTAGAGGGAAGGGAAATGACTATGAACCGCACGGAGTACAGCATCCCTCCGCACCAAATTGAAGGCATTTTTGAAATCTAGCTTGATAAGGGCCTTTTCGTCTGTGATGTTGGCGATGAAGGCTCGAGCTGCATGGGTTGCCGCCTCACACCCTTGTGGAATGCCAAACCCGAGCTGTTTTGGCTTCAGCATGTTGGCCGCTGCATCACTAACTGTTCTTGCAGCTGCCTTTGCGACGAGACGCCGGAGAGAATTGCCCACAGCTATTGGCCTGATCCCTCCATCCTTTTTCTTTAGAGCACAGAGAGATGCTCCAAAAAAGATAGGTCTTATGGACGCTGGTATGTTGCCAGCTAGACATGTGTTGGTGAATCTGGTTAGTTCCACCAAGAGGTTCTTTGCAATGTCACCCAGTGCAGGGTTGAGCATTTGCTTGAGGTGGTTGGGTTTTAGTCCTGTGAACCCACCTGCTGATCATGTAGGGAAGGACATGGCTGCTTTATGGACCACAGATTCAGCCCCCCAGAGAGGTTCTGCTCCGGTAGCCCCCACTTGTACAATGTCGTCCTCACAAGGAGCCCTGGGTGGGTGTTTCTCCCTTAGGGCTTGAGCTGTTGCGGCATCTCTGTCGGCAATTGAGTCCTCACTGGTGATGACTCGTATTGCGCCAATAGTGTTTCCTTCTTCTATTTTCTTGGTGACTGATGTTCTGATTTTTGATGTCTCGGATATGCCACTGTTGCTCTTCCTGCCGTGGGTGTTTCTCGCGCGAGTGGGAAGGCGCACCTGGTTGTCCTCCCTGGGAAAATCATTTATAGCTTTGATGACTGAGGCAGCTAAGGTTTTGTCTCTCCTTGCAGGGGTGGCTAGACATATGTTGCCAAACATTAGGAGGTTGTGCCATGCTTGGGTCGTTCCAGGAGAGTCGTTGACCTTTCTCAGGAGGGCAGATAATTTGGCTGCTGCATGGGGGCGGGCTGCTTTAGGGATGTGTTGCAATGTTCTGGCCGATGTTGCTTTGATAGCTTCTAATAAATTTTCTGTGGGAATGAAGGTCTGGGAGGTGTTTTGCCTTACGGGCGGTGTGGGCTGTTGATTGGTGTTCTCCCTGGGAGGGCGCCCAGAACCCAAACACCTGGCTCCGTTGTGGTAATGAATGCGTACATTATCGTCACTCAACCGGATATAGCATACCCGGTCACACGTCTGACATCTACCTTGTCTACCCCTGTTTGATGGCTCATCTTGGCTTGGAGAAGCCTGGCTATCTGTTGGGAGCTGCGACATGGGCGTGCGCTGGGCTGGCGCTGGGCGGGCGCTGGGCGGGAAGGTGGACGGCGGGTGGAGACTGGAGGGTGGGGGCCGGTTGGAGGCTGGGGGGGTGATCAGCTGGCCGTGGCACTTACTACTCAGGTGAGTGGTAATACATATACCACCTCTATACAAAGTGTGGGTATACACCCACTACACAATATGTGGGTATACATTGGGTGGGTGGGTAGCGTAGACACACATATATATATATATATATATATATATATATATATATATATATATATATATATATATATATATATATATATATATATATATATATACTATATATATATATATACAATATATATATAGTATATATACTATATATATATACAATATATATATAGTATATATACTATATATATATACTATATATATATATATATATATATACTATATATATATATACTATATATACTATATATATATATATATATATATATATGCTATATAAACTATATATATATATATATACTATATATATATATATATACTATATATATATATACTATATATGGTTAGGGGTCCTAGGGGTCCAAAACCTGGATTTCCCCGCACTTCGCCCTGATGGCATCACCATATACCCATGGAAGGAGGGTAGACAGTTGGTGTGGGACTACACATGTGTATCCACCCTGGCTGACACCTATGTACACTTCGGAGCTGATCAAGCAGGTGGGGCAGCCAACCACAGGGAAACAGCAAAATCACTCAAGTACAGGCGACTGGAAGGTCAATACCTCTTTGTTCCCATAGCGTCTGAGACGCATGGCTCCTGGGGCAAGAGTGCCTTGGGATTTCTCAAGGAATTGGGTTCCAAGCTCATTGACGTCACCAGAGACCCAAGGGCTTCCAGTTTTTTATTTCAGCGTCTCAGTGTGGCGATCCAGAGGGGAAATGCTTGCTGCGTCCTCGGTTCTTGTCCAGAAGCGGAGGAGCTTCAAGAGATCCATAACCTTTAGGCATTTGTCTTGTATGTTTTGTAACCTTTAAATACACAATAAAGGAAAAAAGAAAAAAAATGGGAAGGGGGTGGTAGGAGAAAAGCACACAGAAACTGTATTGGAGGGGACCTACATTCCCTCCAATGCGTTATGTGTGGTTTCCTCCGAGGCTATGGGTCCCCCTTCTTCCAGCCAGAGGTGGTACTCCCTACTATATATATATATATATATATATATATATATATATATATATATATATATATATATATATATATATATGTCGTACCTAGTAGCCAGAACGCACTTCTCAGCCTACTATGCAAGGCCCGATTTGCCTAGTAAGCCAAGTTTTCCTGAATTAATATATTTTCTCTAATTTTTTTCTTATGAAAAGATAAAGCTACCCATTTCATTATGTATGAGGAAAAAAAAAATTATTTGAGTTAAAATTAACGTAGATATATGACCGAACCTAACCAACCCTACCTAACCTAACCTAACCTATCTTTATAGGTTAGGTTCGGTTAGGTAGCCAAAAAAAGTTAGGTTAGGTTAGGTTAGGTAGGTTAGGTAGTCGAAAAACAATTAATTCATGAAAACTTGGCTTATTAGGCAAATCAGGCCTTGCATAGTAGGCTGAAAAGTGAGTTCTGGCTACTAGGTACGACATATATATATATATATATATATATATATATATATATATATATGTCGTACCTAGTAGCCAGAACGCACTTCTATGCCTATTATGCAAGGCCCGATTTGCCTAACAAGCCAAGTTTTCATGAATTTATTGTTTTTCGACTACCTAACCTACCTAACCTAACCTAACCTAACTTTTTCGGCTGCCTAACCTAACCTAACCTATAAAGATAGGTTAGGTTAGGTTAGGTAGGGTTGGTTAGGTTCGGTCATATATCTACATTAATTTTAACTCCAAGAAAAAAAATTTACCTCATACGTAATGAAATGGGTAGCTTTATCATTTCATAAGAAAAAAATTAAAGAAAATATATTAATTTAGGAAAACTTAGCTTATTAGGCAAATCGGGCCTTGCATAGTAGGCCGAGAAGTGCGTTCTGGCTACTAGGTACGACATATATATATATACTATATATATATATATATATATATATATATATATATATATATATATATATATATATATATATATATAGTATATATATATATATATATATATATATATATATATATATATATAGTATATATATATATATATATATATATATATATATATATATATATATATATATATATATATATATATATATATAGTATATATATATATATATATATATATATATATATATATATATATATATATATATTTATATTTTATATATATATATATATATATATATATATATATATATATATATATATATATATTTTGACGGCCGTGATGGTCAAGCGGATTAAGGCGCCCTGTAGTTACCAGTTGCGTTGCTTCTGGGAGTATGGGTTCGAGTCACTTCTGGGGTGTGAGTTTTCATTCGCATATAGTCCTGGGGACCATTCAGGCTTGTTCGCATTTATGTTCCTCACGTGTGCCCCAAAGAATGAGGTGATTTGGTGAAATGCTATGCCCAAGATTACCATCCGAGTTGCCGTCGGGGAAGTGGCTCAAATAGCCTCGGCTATCACTTCCTTTTGACGGCCGTGATGGTCAAGCGGATTAAGGCGCCCTGTAGTTACCAGTTGCGTTGCTTCTGGGAGTATGGGTTCGAGTCACTTCTGGGGTGTGAGTTTTCATTCGCATATAGTCCTGGGGACCATTCAGGCTTGTTCGCATTTGTGTTCCTCACGTGTGCCCCAAAGAATGAGGTGATTTGGTGAAATGCTATGCCCAAGATTACCATCCGAGTTGCCGTCGGGGAAGTGGCTCAAATAGCCTCGGCTATCACTTCCTTTTGACGGCCGTGATGGTCAAGCGGATTAAGGCGCCCTGTAGTTACCAGTTGCGTTGCTTCTGGGAGTATGGGTTCGAGTCACTTCTGGGGTGTGAGTTTTCATTCGCATATAGTCCTGGGGACCATTCAGGCTTGTTCGCATTTGTGTTCCTCACGTGTGCCCCAAAGAATGAGGTGATTTGGTGAAATGCTATGCCCAAGATTACCATCCGAGTTGCCGTCGGGGAAGTGGCTCAAATAGCCTCGGCTATCACTTCCTTTTGACGGCCGTGATGGTCAAGCGGATTAAGGCGCCCTGTAGTTACCAGTTGCGTTGCTTCTGGGAGTATGGGTTCGAGTCACTTCTGGGGTGTGAGTTTTCATTCGCATATAGTCCTGGGGACCATTCAGGCTTGTTCGCATTTGTGTTCCTCACGTGTGCCCCAAAGAATGAGGTGATTTGGTGAAATGCTATGCCCAAGATTACCATCCGAGTTGCCGTCGGGGAAGTGGCTCAAATAGCCTCGGCTATCACTTCCTTTTGACGGCCGTGATGGTCAAGCGGATTAAGGCGCCCTGTAGTTACCAGTTGCGTTGCTTCTGGGAGTATGGGTTCGAGTCACTTCTGGGGTGTGAGTTTTCATTCGCATATAGTCCTGGGGACCATTCAGGCTTGTTCGCATTTGTGTTCCTCACGTGTGCCCCAAAGAATGAGGTGATTTGGTGAAATGCTATGCCCAAGATTACCATCCGAGTTGCCGTCGGGGAAGTGGCTCAAATAGCCTCGGCTATCACTTCCTTTTGACGGCCGTGATGGTCAAGCGGATTAAGGCGCCCTGTAGTTACCAGTTGCGTTGCTTCTGGGAGTATGGGTTCGAGTCACTTCTGGGGTGTGAGTTTTCATTCGCATATAGTCCTGGGGACCATTCAGGCTTGTTCGCATTTGTGTTCCTCACGTGTGCCCCAAAGAATGAGGTGATTTGGTGAAATGCTATGCCCAAGATTACCATCCGAGTTGCCGTCGGGGAAGTGGCTCAAATAGCCTCGGCTATCACTTCCTTTTGACGGCCGTGATGGTCAAGCGGATTAAGGCGCCCTGTAGTTACCAGTTGCGTTGCTTCTGGGAGTATGGGTTCGAGTCACTTCTGGGGTGTGAGTTTTCATTCGCATATAGTCCTGGGGACCATTCAGGCTTGTTCGCATTTGTGTTCCTCACGTGTGCCCCAAAGAATGAGGTGATTTGGTGAAATGCTATGCCCAAGATTACCATCCGAGTTGCCGTCGGGGAAGTGGCTCAAATAGCCTCGGCTATCACTTCCTTTTGACGGCCGTGATGGTCAAGCGGATTAAGGCGCCCTGTAGTTACCAGTTGCGTTGCTTCTGGGAGTATGGGTTCGAGTCACTTCTGGGGTGTGAGTTTTCATTCGCACATAGTCCTGGGGACCATTCAGGCTTGTTCGCATTTGTGTTCCTCACGTGTGCCCCAAAGAATGAGGTGATTTGGTGAAATGCTATGCCCAAGATTACCATCCGAGTTGCCGTCGGGGAAGTGGCTCAAATAGCCTCGGCTATCACTTCCTTTTGACGGCCGTGATGGTCAAGCGGATTAAGGCGCCCTGTAGTTACCAGTTGCGTTGCTTCTGGGAGTATGGGTTCGAGTCACTTCTGGGGTGTGAGTTTTCATTCGCATATAGTCCTGGGGACCATTCAGGCTTGTTCGCATTTGTGTTCCTCACGTGTGCCCCAAAGAATGAGGTGATTTGGTGAAATGCTATGCCCAAGATTACCATCCGAGTTGCCGTCGGGGAAGTGGCTCAAATAGCCTCGGCTATCACTTCCTTTTGACGGCCGTGATGGTCAAGCGGATTAAGGCGCCCTGTAGTTACCAGTTGCGTTGCTTCTGGGAGTATGGGTTCGAGTCACTTCTGGGGTGTGAGTTTTCATTCGCATATAGTCCTGGGGACCATTCAGGCTTGTTCGCATTTGTGTTCCTCACGTGTGCCCCAAAGAATGAGGTGATTTGGTGAAATGCTATGCCCAAGATTACCATCCGAGTTGCCGTCGGGGAAGTGGCTCAAATAGCCTCGGCTATCACTTCCTTTTGACGGCCGTGATGGTCAAGCGGATTAAGGCGCCCTGTAGTTACCAGTTGCGTTGCTTCTGGGAGTATGGGTTCGAGTCACTTCTGGGGTGTGAGTTTTCATTCGCATATAGTCCTGGGGACCATTCAGGCTTGTTCGCATTTGTGTTCCTCACGTGTGCCCCAAAGAATGAGGTGATTTGGTGAAATGCTATGCCCAAGATTACCATCCGAGTTGCCGTCGGGGAAGTGGCTCAAATAGCCTCGGCTATCACTTCCTTTTGACGGCCGTGATGGTCAAGCGGATTAAGGCGCCCTGTAGTTACCAGTTGCGTTGCTTCTGGGAGTATGGGTTCGAGTCACTTCTGGGGTGTGAGTTTTCATTCGCATATAGTCCTGGGGACCATTCAGGCTTGTTCGCATTTGTGTTCCTCACGTGTGCCCCAAAGAATGAGGTGATTTGGTGAAATGCTATGCCCAAGATTACCATCCGAGTTGCCGTCGGGGAAGTGGCTCAAATAGCCTCGGCTATCACTTCCTTTTGACGGCCGTGATGGTCAAGCGGATTAAGGCGCCCTGTAGTTACCAGTTGCGTTGCTTCTGGGAGTATGGGTTCGAGTCACTTCTGGGGTGTGAGTTTTCATTCGCATATAGTCCTGGGGACCATTCAGGCTTGTTCGCATTTGTGTTCCTCACGTGTGCCCCAAAGAATGAGGTGATTTGGTGAAATGCTATGCCCAAGATTACCATCCGAGTTGCCGTCGGGGAAGTGGCTCAAATAGCCTCGGCTATCACTTCCTTTTGACGGCCGTGATGGTCAAGCGGATTAAGGCGCCCTGTAGTTACCAGTTGCGTTGCTTCTGGGAGTATGGGTTCGAGTCACTTCTGGGGTGTGAGTTTTCATTCGCATATAGTCCTGGGGACCATTCAGGCTTGTTCGCATTTGTGTTCCTCACGTGTGCCCCAAAGAATGAGGTGATTTGGTGAAATGCTATGCCCAAGATTACCATCCGAGTTGCCGTCGGGGAAGTGGCTCAAATAGCCTCGGCTATCACTTCCTTTTGACGGCCGTGATGGTCAAGCGGATTAAGGCGCCCTGTAGTTACCAGTTGCGTTGCTTCTGGGAGTATGGGTTCGAGTCACTTCTGGGGTGTGAGTTTTCATTCGCATATAGTCCTGGGGACCATTCAGGCTTGTTCGCATTTGTGTTCCTCACGTGTGCCCCAAAGAATGAGGTGATTTGGTGAAATGCTATGCCCAAGATTACCATCCGAGTTGCCGTCGGGGAAGTGGCTCAAATAGCCTCGGCTATCACTTCCTTTTGACGGCCGTGATGGTCAAGCGGATTAAGGCGCCCTGTAGTTACCAGTTGCGTTGCTTCTGGGAGTATGGGTTCGAGTCACTTCTGGGGTGTGAGTTTTCATTCGCATATAGTCCTGGGGACCATTCAGGCTTGTTCGCATTTGTGTTCCTCACGTGTGCCCCAAAGAATGAGGTGATTTGGTGAAATGCTATGCCCAAGATTACCATCCGAGTTGCCGTCGGGGAAGTGGCTCAAATAGCCTCGGCTATCACTTCCTTTTGACGGCCGTGATGGTCAAGCGGATTAAGGCGCCCTGTAGTTACCAGTTGCGTTGCTTCTGGGAGTATGGGTTCGAGTCACTTCTGGGGTGTGAGTTTTCATTCGCATATAGTCCTGGGGACCATTCAGGCTTGTTCGCATTTGTGTTCCTCACGTGTGCCCCAAAGAATGAGGTGATTTGGTGAAATGCTATGCCCAAGATTACCATCCGAGTTGCCGTCGGGGAAGTGGCTCAAATAGCCTCGGCTATCACTTCCTTTTGACGGCCGTGATGGTCAAGCGGATTAAGGCGCCCTGTAGTTACCAGTTGCGTTGCTTCTGGGAGTATGGGTTCGAGTCACTTCTGGGGTGTGAGTTTTCATTCGCATATAGTCCTGGGGACCATTCAGGCTTGTTCGCATTTGTGTTCCTCACGTGTGCCCCAAAGAATGAGGTGATTTGGTGAAATGCTATGCCCAAGATTACCATCCGAGTTGCCGTCGGGGAAGTGGCTCAAATAGCCTCGGCTATCACTTCCTTTTGACGGCCGTGATGGTCAAGCGGATTAAGGCGCCCTGTAGTTACCAGTTGCGTTGCTTCTGGGAGTATGGGTTCGAGTCACTTCTGGGGTGTGAGTTTTCATTCATATATATATATATATATATATATATATATATATATAGTATATATATATATATATATGTCGTACCTAGTAGCCATAGTATATATATATATATATATATATATATATATATATATATATATATATATATATATATATATAGTATATATATATATATAGTATATATATATATATATATATATATATATAGTATATATATATATATAGTATATATATATATATATATATATATATATATATACTAAGACTTTTTGCTCGATGGTACCCATGTAGAAGTTTGCAAACAGGACACCTAGGGGAGCCTGAAGTCTCCAAAGGAATTTGTGGACTTACTGGGGGGCGCACGGGCCACAGGGATAAGAGCCTCGTTGGACGTAGAATCGCTGTTTACCAACGTACCTGTGGACGAGACAATCGGAATGATAGCCGACAGAGTGTATCGTGATCCAGCCTGTACTCCTCTTGACATGCCAGAAAGTATTCTGAGGAAACTACTCCAAGCTTGTACTAAAGAGGCACCCTTCTTGAGCCCGGATGGGCACATGTATAAGCAAGTAGATGGGGTCGCCATGGGTTCTCCCCTAGGTGTCCTGTTTGCAAACTTCTACATGGGTACCATCGAGCAAAAAGTCTTAGTCGACATGAACTTGAAACCGGCCATATACTGCAGGTATGTTGACGACATTTTTACACAGGTACCTGATGTCAGACATCTGCAGGAGCTGAAGGAGGCATTTGAGCAGAGTTCCGTGCTGCGTTTCACTTACGAGACGGAAAAGGATGGGAAGCTGCCTTTTCTAGATGTAACAGTCATGGAAAAGGGCGGAGGTTTCCACACTGCAGTCTACACTAAGGAAACAAACATAGGAATGTGCCTAAATGCCAACAGCGACTGCCCTGACAGGTACAAGAGGAGTGTTGTTAACGCATACGTCGACCGTGCTCTCAGTTACAGCTCAGAATGGAAGCAAGTCGACGAAGAACTCTGTAGGGTAAGGCAGGTCCTAGTCAATAACGGCTTCTCCAATGGTTTCATCGAAGACATCATAAGAAGGAAAGTGAAAAGCCATGCAACCTCCAAAGAGACAACTAACACAACACCTATACCCCCTATTAGACTATTTTACAGGAACTTCTTTTCCACAGCTCATAAAACGGAGGAAAGGGTCCTGAAAGATATTGTTAATAGAAACGTTATCCCTACAGACAAAAATCAGAGGATACAACTGACGATTTACTATAAAACCAGAAAAACGGCCAGCCTACTCATGAGAAACTCTCCAGACACAAAACAGAACGCTTTAAAAGAGACTAACGTCGTCTATGCCTTCAAATGCCCACTTGGGGACTGTAAGCTCCAAAAAACCCAGTATATAGGCAAGACAACAACATCTCTTTCTAGGCGTTTAACGATGCATAAGCAACAGGGCTCCATTAAGGAACATATAATCTCTTCCCATAACCAAACCATCGCCAGAGAAATCCTAGTAAACAACACAGAAATCATCGATAGATACAGCGATAGCAGGCGGCTTGACGTTTGCGAGGCACTACACATCAAGAAGTCAACACCAGCAATCAACAGCCAATTATTGCACAACTATATTCTACCCACCTCAAGACTCCGCTCCAATATAGAAGCATCAAGAAATATGGACCAATAGGCTTTCCACAAACACTTCTATTCAATACCCATTGTTTCTGTTCTGTCTTGTGTTGATACTTTTAATACCCTATTAATATCCCCTATTGTTCTGTCTTGTGTTAATGCCACATCACCCCTCCCACCTCACTCAAATGTAGATATAAAATCAGAGATACGCAAGTTCTAATCAGTTGTGTATTTGTGAAGTCTTTAAAAATGTAATAAGTTTTACGAAACGCGCCCGTGTCGCGTCAGACTAGAAATAAAAATGAATTTTGGAGAAGTGATTTTTGATTTACCTCCAACAGTGAAGCGTAATGTACGAAAGATTGAGAAAATTCGTGTTAGAATTTTTAATCTTACTTTTTCGGTCATATTTAATAATATATGTCTACAGGAAAGACTGCTACCAAAATATACTAATATATATATATATATACATATATATATATATATACTATATATATATATACTATATATATATATACTATATATATATATATACTATATATATATATATACTATATATATATATATATATATATATATATATATATATATATATATAATATATATATATATATATATATATATATATATATATATATATATAGTATATATATATATACATATATATATATAGTATATATATATATACATATATATATATATAGTATATATATATATATACATATATATATATAGTATATATATATATATATATATATATATATATATATATATATATATATAGTATATATATATATATATAGTATATATATATATATATAGTATATATATATATATATATATATATATATATATATATATATATATATATATATGTGAGTATATATATATATATAGTATATATATATATATATATATATATATATATATATATATGAGTATATATATATATATATAGTATATATATATATATATATATATAGTATATATATATATATATATATATATATATATATATATATATATATACATATATATATATAGTATATATATATATATATATAGTATATATATATATATATATATATATATATATATATATATATATATATATATATATATATATATATATGTCGTACCTAGTAGGCAGAACGCACTTCTCAGCCTACTATGCAAGGCCCGATTTGCCTAATCAGCCAAGTTTTCATGAATTGTTTTTCGACTACCTAACCTACCTAACCTAACCTAGCTTTTTCGGCTACCTAACCTAACCTAACCCATAAAGATAGGTTAGGTTAGGTTAGGTAGGGTTGGTTAGGTTCGGTCATATATCTACGTTAATTTTAACTCCAATAAAAAAAATTGACCTCATACATAATGAAATGGGTAGCTTCATCATTTCATAAGAAAAAAAATTGAGAAAATATATTAATTCAGGAAAACTTAGCTTATTAGGCAAATCGGGCCCTGAATTGTAGGCTGAGAAGTGCGTTCTGGCTACTAGATACGACACATATATATATATATATATATATATATATATATATATATATATATATATATATATATATATATATATATATATATATATATATATATATATATATATATATATGTCGTATCTAGTAGCCAGAACGCACTTCTCAGCCTACAATTCAGGGCCCGATTTGCCTAATAAGCTAAGTTTTCCTGAATTAATATATTTTCTCAATTTTTTTTCTTATGAAATGATGAAGCTACCCATTTCATTATGTATGAGGTCAATTTTTTTTATTGGAGTTAAAATTAACGTAGATATATGACCGAACCTAACCAACCCTACCTAACCTAACCTAACCTATCTTTATGGGTTAGGTTAGGTTAGGTAGCCGAAAAAGCTAGGTGAGGTTAGGTAGGTTAGGTAGTCGAAAAACAATTCATGAAAACTTGGCTGATTAGGCAAATCGGGCCTTGCATAGTAGGCTGAGAAGTGCGTTCTGCCTACTAGGTACGACATATATATATATATATATATATATATATATATATATATATATATATATATATATATATATATATATATATATATATATATATATATACTATATATATATATATACTATATATATATATATGTATATATATATATATATGTATATATATATATATATACTATATATATATATATATATACTATATATATATATATACTCATATATATATATATATATATATATATATATATATATATATATATATATATATATATATATATATATATATATATATACTATATATATATATATATATATATATATATATATACTATATATATATATATATATATATATACTATATATATATATATATATATACTATATATATATATATATATATATATATATATATACTATATATATATATATATATATATATATATATATACTATATATATATATGTATATATATATACTATATATATATATATATGTATATATATATATACTATATATATATATATATATATATATATATATATATATATATATATATATATATATATATACTATATATATATATATATACTATATTTATATATATATATGTCGTACCTAAAAGCCAGAATGCACTTCTCAGCCTACTATGCAAGGCCCGATTTGACTAATAAGTCAAGTTTTCATGAATTAATATATTTTCTCTCATTTTTTTCTTATGAAATGATAAAGCTACCCATTTCATTATGTATGAGGTCAATTTTTTTTTATTGGAGTAAAAATTGACGTAGATATATGACCGAACCTAACCAACCCTACCTAACCTAACCTAATCTATCTTTATAGGTTAGGTTAGGTTAGGTAGCCGAAAAAGTTAGGTTAGGTTAGGTTAGGTAGGTTAGGTAGTCTAAAAACAATTAATTCATGAAAACTTGGCTTATTAGGCAAATTGGGCCTTGCATAGTAGGCTGGGAAGTGCGTTCTGGCTATTAGGTACGATATATATATATATATATATATATATATATATATATATATATATATATATATATATATATATATATATATATATATATATATGTCGTACCTAATAGCCAGAACGCACTTCCCAGCCTACTATGCAAGGCCCAATTTGCCTAATAAGCCAAGTTTTCATGAATTAATTGTTTTTAGACTACCTAACCTACCTAACCTAACCTAACTTTTTCGGCTACCTAACCTAATATATGGTATATATGAAATGGTATATATATATATATATATATATATATATATATATATATATATATATATATATATATATATATATATATATATATATATATATATATATATATTAATCTCAACACCACCTCTAGGATGTAAAGAGATTACATTAAGACCATAATAATAATAATAATAATAATAATAATAATAATAATAATAATAATAATAATAATAATAAATCTAACACTACTCACCACAAGAGAAAAACCTAGCACGAGACAATTCTGCAGGAGACTACCCAGTCCTATCCGGCCATATAATTCCAAATGATGCCAAACAACTCTTATACCCCACCATCTCCGGGTATACAGGTAGAGAGAATGGTAGAATTCCCGAATTTACACCAGTCCATTCTACAGCACCTACAATTATTCAAAGCAAATCATAATAATAATGATATATGCTCTCCCTTCCTGTAAACATAACATGAAAGATAACTAAGGTCTTCAAAACACACACACACACACACACACACACACACACACACACACACACACACACACACACACACACACACACACACACACACACACACCAGCGGAGTCCCACAGGGCTCAGTACTTAATAATAATAATAATAATAATAATAATATTTATTTAGGTAAAGGTACATACATAAAGAGATTTTACAAAGTTTGTTGGCTTTATAGATAGAGCTAGTACATACAATGCCTAAAGCCACTATTACGCAAAGCGTTTCGGGCAGGAAACTTGGACCCATCCTGTTTCTAATATATGTGAACGATCTTCCAGAGGGTATAGACTCATTCCTCTCGATGTTTGCTGATGATGCAAAAATTATGAGAAGAATCAAGACGGAAGAAGATAGACAGAGACTATAGGATGACCTGGATAAACTGGAGGAATGGTCTAGAAAATGGCTGCTAAAGTTCAAATCGGGAAAGTGTAAGGTGATGAAATTAGGCGAAGGGAGCAGGAGGCTAAACACAAGGTATCATCTGGAAGGGGAAATCCTGCAAGAGTCAAACAGAAAGAATGATCTGGGTGTTGATATCACACCGAACCTGTCCCCAGAGGCCCACATCAAAAGAATATCATCAGCGGCATATGCTAGACTGGCCAACATAAGAACTGCCTTCAGAAACTTGTGTAAGGAATCTTTCAGAACCCTGTATACCACTTATGTAAGACCAATCCTGGAGTATGCATCTCCAGCCTGGAGTCCATACCTAGTTAAACACAAGACATAGTTTAAGAAGATTCAGCGGTATGCCACCAGGCTCGTCCCGGAACTGAGAGGATTGAGCTACGAGGAAAGGCTAAAGGAGCTGAACCTCACATCCCTGGAAAACAGAAGAGTAAGGGGAGACATGATAACCACCTACAAAATTCTCAGGGGAATTGACAGGGTGGACAAAGACAAACTCTTCAGCACGGGTGGGACACGAACAAGGGGACACAGGTGGAAACTTAGTACCCAGATGAGCCACAGAGACGTTAGAAAGAATTTTTTCAGTGTCAAAGTAGTTAATAAATGGAATGCACTAGGAAGTGATGTGGTGGAGGCTGACTCCATACACAGTTTCAAATGTAGATATGATAGAGCCCAGTAGGCTCAGGAATCTGTACACCAGTTGATTGACAGTTGAGAGGCGGGACCAAAGAGCCAAAGCTCAATCCCCGCAAGCACAATTAGGTGAGTACACACACACACACACAGATACACACACACACACACACAGACTTAAACAGGTTGCAGAGATGGTCAGGGAAATGGCTAATGGAGTTTAACACCAGTATATGTAAAGCTATGGAAATGGGATCAGGTGATAGGAGACCAAAGGGACAGTACACAATGAAGGGGAACAGCCTACCTGTAACGATTCGAGAAAGAGACCTGGGAGTGGATGTGACACCTAATCTAACTCCTGAGGCACATATAAATAGGGTAACGACAGCAGCGTACTCTACACTGGCGAAAATTAGAACTTCATTCAGAAACCTAAATGAGGAGGCTTTTAGGGCGCTTTACACTGCCTACGTGAGACCCGTCATAGAGTATGCTGCGCCATCATGGAGCCCCCACCTGAAGAAACACATAAAGAAACAGGAGAAGGTTCGGAGGTTTGCAACGAGGCTTGTCCCAGAGTTACGAGGGATGGGATATGAAGAGCGTCTGCAGGAGCTGAACCTTACGACACTAGAGAAAAGAAGGGAGAGAGGAGATATGATAGGGACATAAAATACTCAGGGAATTGACAAAGTGGAAATAGATGAAATGTTCACACGTAATAATAACAGAACGAGGGAACATGGGTGGAAACTGGAAACTCAGATGAGTCACAGAGATGTTAGGAAGTTTTCTTTTAGCGTGAGAGTAGTGGAAAAATGGAATGCACTTGGGGAACAGGTTGTGGAAGCAAATACTATTCATACTTTTAAAACTAGGTATGATAGGGAAATGGGACAGGAGTCATTGCTGTAAACAACCGATAGCTGGAAAAGCGGGATCCAAGAGTCAATGCTCGATCCTGCAAGCACAAATAGGTAAGTACACACACACACACACACACACACACACACACACACACACACACACACACACACACACACACACACACACACACACACACACACACATACACACACACACATACACACACACACACACACACACACACACACACACACACACACACACTTGTCTTGTGACCACCGTGTTGGGTGGACGTGGGTTGGGAGCTCCTGGGTCACTAGTGGAGTGGGAGGGGTAATCAGGCAACTTCGAAGTGAAAAAGACTATAAGTGAATGTACAAGTGAATAAAAAAACCTTGGGTTTTGACCAGAGCCATAAGGTAGTGAAGAAAAACAGTTTAATTAGCGTAATTCAAAATAGTGAGGAAATACTGTGCAGTGTGGAAGCAGCAGACATCACCGACCTCTGACCGCGTGACCTCACCTCGCAGCAACCCTTCTACCACCACGTGGGACGACGATTGGAGATTCACTCACCTATTGTGTTGGCAGATTGTGCAAGGTATTGAGGAGCGCCTTTTTGGCTAGATTGTTACTGCAATGACTAGAAGGGGTTCAAGGTCAATCACCAGCAGGGATGAGGAGGAGGACAGATTTATAGACAAATTAATAGGGAAATTTGTAGAGAGAAGGAGTGATTGGTTGGAGGATCTAATCCAGGGGATTAAAAGTGAGGTATTTCAGCAAATACAGGATGCGGTAGAGAGGCAGAAACAAGAATTTATGCTCTATGTTCAGGAAGAGATTAGGAAGGGAAGAGAGGACTGGGAGAGGGAATGTGCTCGTATCACAAACGAATTAGGAAGGATTAGCAGCATGGCTAAGGATAGAGGAGTAATGGGGGATGGGTTAGTGACTGCGGTTGGGATGGGGAATCCCCAGGGGACAGGCTACCAGCATGACAATGAATTACTGAGGAGACGGTCTATTATAATACATGGATTATTCGAATCTAGGGCACCAACAAGACAAGAGAGAATAGAAACAGAAAAATACGAATTGCACGAGATATTGAGGTGTATTGGAGCAGAGATGGCAGAACGCGAGGTGGATATCAATCGACGGGTTGGACCTTACAATTGTACCAAGAATAGACCTGTTCTGGTGCAATTCTCCAATGAGGAGGCAGTGGAGTACATAATGAGGAGGAAGCATTTACTCAGAGGAAGTGAAACCCATTACAATGTGTTTATAGAGAGGTTTATGACGAAAGATGAGCAAACAGCCCACAAAAATAGATGGCAACAACGACACCGAAATAGTCTCTCAGGTAGTCTCACCTCCCAGGTCACATCCCAGGTCACCTCCCAGGGCACCTCCCAGGTCACCTCCCAGGTCGCATCCTCCCCAACTCAGCCCTCCTATACATCCCCCCTGCCTCAGCCTCCCACAACCCCCCTGTCCCTTCCACATTTGCACCTCCACAACGATTCCCCTGCCCCTGCTACATCACACTTGTCAGCGACCCCAGTGGGTCAAGCCATGCCCTCCCCAAACCCACCTTCCCATCCCCCCTCCCCAAATACCCCTTCCCACTCCCCTGCCCCTTCTACCCCATTGACTTCAATTCCATCTACTCCATCCCAGCTTCCACTGCACCCCTCTTCCACTCACCCCCAAACCCCACCCAACCCTCACCCCTCCTATGCACCTCCAGCCCACATTTAACCCCCTCACCTTGTGACCCCCTAACACCTTCCCCCATCTCCCTCTTCCCCTCTTCTACCCCAAAACCCCCACCTACCCCCGATTCCCCCCTAACTAATATACCCTCTCTTCCACTCCCAGCACCCATGCTCCATTCTCATCTCAGCTCTCCGCCCTCAGTATCCCTCTTCCCCCCAACCTCTCAACCTCTATCTGACTCTCAGTCTCACTCTATTTCTCAATCCCCCTATGCTATTCAGACCCCTAACTTTCAGACCCATTATGCCCTTCCTACCCCCCTAGATGCCCAGACCCCATTCGCCTACCAGGCACTCCCAGGCACCCCCCTAGCACCCCCCCCACTCATCCCCACAGCCCCCACTTGCCCCCCAGACACCCCCCAGTTCCCCCCAGACCCCTGGTGAAAGGGGGAACTCTGACACCCGAGTTTCCAAGAAGAGTCTCAAGGTTTGGTACACCAATGCTGATGGGGTAGCCAATAAAGCAGAAGAGATAAAAGAAAGAGTTAGTGAGGCAGACCCAGACATAGTGGCAATAGTGGAAACTAAAATAAATGGCATGATCTCGGATGCAATCTTTCCAGAGGGGTACCAGGTGATAAGAAAAGAAAGGACACAGAGACAGGGAGGAGGAGTGGCACTACTAATAAAGCGGAAATGGAAGTTTGATGAGCTGGAAAATCCGGGTACCAATGAAAGCACAAGCTTCTTACATGGAACTCTGACAGTGGATGGGAAGAAGATTGTAATCTTGATACTCTACAATCCCCACCAAACAGTAGAAGGCCCAGGCAGGAGTACGAGGACAGCAACAAGACATGTATGGATGAACTGCAGAGGGCAGCAACTTTAGCGCATAGAATGAGAGCGAAGCTGCTGGTCATGGGGGACCTAAATCACGGAGAGATAAATTGGGAAACGAGGAATCCCCATGGCGGGGAGGAGACCTGGGGAGCGAAGCTGGTAGACGTTATTGACAGGAATTTCCTAACACAGCATGTGAAAGAAGATACTAGGGAAAGAGGAGGGGATACGCCCAGCCTATTAGATCTCATTATCACTCAGAATGTAGAAGACATCGAGCAGTTGGAACATGAAATACCACTAGGAGCTAGTGACCATTGTGTCCTAGTCTTTGACTACATGATGGAGCTTAAAATTGTGACCAAAGGACAAGAGGTCCGGGAAAGGAGACTTGATTACAGAAAAGGGGACTACAGAAGGATAAGGGACTACCTGGGAGAAGTGCAGTGGGAGGAAGAACTTAGAGGAAAAACAGTGCAAGGTATGATGAACCAAGTCATATTGAAATGCAAGGAGGCTGAAGATAGATTTATTCCAACAATAAAGGAAAAAAGCAGGAGGGAATATAATAACCCATGGTTTAATAGACAGTGTCAGGAAGCAAAGGTGAGAAGCAGGAGGGAGTGGAGGAAGTACAGAAGACAAAGGACAGAGGACAACAGGATTAGATGTAACAGAGCTAGGAATGATTACATTAACATAAGACGAGTGTCGGAAAGAAATTATGAGAACGATATTGCAGTCAAAGCGAAAAAGCAACCAAAATTACTACATAGCCATATAAGAAGGAAGATGTCGGTAAATGACCAAGTGACAAGACTGAGGAAAACAGAAGGGGCATATACAGAAAGCGACAAGGAAATCTGCGAGGTACTGAATGCAAAATTCCATGGAGTGTTCACAACCGAGCCTGAGCAGCTCCCATTGTTAGAAGAGATTACCCAAGATGAAAGACTATCGGATATAGAGGTGACAGCAGAGGATGTAATGAAACAGTTGACAACACTGGATGCAAATAAAGCTGTTGGACCAGAAAGTATCACCGTGGATACTCAAAGAGGCAGCGCAGGCTCTCAGCGTGCCTCTGGCAATGATCTTTAATGAGTCACTTATGTCGGGAGAATTGCCCAGTTGCTGGAAGGAGGCAAATGTCGTACCGATTTTCAAAAAGGGTGATAGGGAGGAGGCACTTAACTACAGACCCGTATCACTGACAAGCATCCCCTGCAAAATACTTGAAAGAATAATTAGGCTAAGACTTGTTGAGCACCTGGAGAGCATTGGGTTTGTAAACAAGCACCAACATGGGTTTTGGACAGGGAAATCATGCCTAACAAACCTTTTAGAATTCTATGATAAAGTAACAAGGATAAGGCAGGACAGAGAAGGCTGGGCAGACTGCATATTTCTTGACTGCCAAAAGGCCTTTGATACGGTACCGCACATGAGACTGCTATACAAACTTGAGAGGCAGGCAGGAGTAAGCGGAAAGGCCCTAGTATGGGTGAAGAACTACCTAACAGGAAGGAGCCAGAGGGTAATGGTAAGGGGCGAAAAGTCGGACTGGCGAACAGTAACAAGTGGAGTACCTCAAGGATCGGTGCTGGGACCAATCCTCTTTCTAATTTACGTAAATGATATGTTTACAGGAGTGGAATCATACATGTCAATGTTTGCAGATGACGCAAAATTAATGAGAAGAGTTGTGACAGACGAGGATTGTAGGATCCTCCAAGAGGACTTAAACAGGCTGCAGAGATGGTCAGGGAAATGGCTACTGGAGTTTAACACCAGTAAATGTAAAGTTATGGAAATGGGATCAGGTGACAGGAGACCAAAGGGACAGTACACAATGAAGGGGAACAGCCTACCTGTAACGATTCGAGAAAGAGACCTGGGAGTGGACGTGACACCTAATCTAACTCCTGAGGCACATATAAATAGGATAACGACAGCAGCGTACTCTACACTGGCGAAAATTAGAACTTCATTCAGAAACCTAAATGAGGAAGCTTTTAGGGCGCTTTACACTGCCTACGTGAGACCCGTCTTAGAGTATGCCGCGCCATCATGGAGCCCCCACCTGAAGAAACACATAAAGAAACTGGAGAAGGTTCAGAGGTTTGTGACGAGGCTTGTCCCAGAGCTACGAGGGATGGGATATGAAGAGCGGCTGAAGGAACTGAACCTTACGACACTAGAGAAAAGAAGGGAGAGAGGAGATATGATAGGGACATATAAAATACTCAGGGGAATTGACAAAGTGGAAATAGATGAAATGTTCACACGTAATAATAACAGAACGAGGGGACATGGGTGGAAACTGGAAACTCAGATGAGTCACAGAGATGTTAGGAAGTTTTCTTTTAGCGTGAGAATAGTAGAAAAATGGAATGCACTTGGGGAACAGGTTGTGGAAGCAAATACTATTCATACTTTTAAAACTAGGTATGATAGGGAAATGGGACAGGAGTCATTGCTGTAAACAACCGATAGCTAGAAAGGCGGGATCCAAGAGTCAATGCTCGATCCTGCAAGCACATATAGGTGAGTACATATAGGTGAGTACACACACACATACGCACACATACATAAGGGGGCACTCGTAGCCTGGTGGATAGCGCGCAGGATTCGTAATTCTGTGGCGCGGGTTCGATTCCCGCACGAGGCAGAAACAAATGGGCAAAGTTTCTTTCACCCTGAATGCCCCTGTTACCTAGCAGTAAATAGGTACCTGGGAGTTAGTCAGCTGTCACGGGCTGCTTCCTGGGGTGTGTGTGTGTGTGGTGTGGAAAAAAAAAAAGTAGTTAGTAAACAGTTGATTGACAGTTGAGAGGCGGGCCGAAAGAGCAAAGCTCAACCCCCATAAAAAACACAACTAGTAAACACATTCACACATACACACACACACACACACACACACACACACACACACACACACACACACACACACACACACACACACACACACACACACACACTCACATATACACACACACAGGAGTCATTGCTGTAAACAACCGATAGCTAGAAAGGCGGGATCCAAGAGTCAATGCTCGATCCTGCAAGCACATATAGGTGAGTACATATAGGTGAGTACACACACACACACACACACACACACACATACACACACATACACACACATACATAACAGAACACCAGAAAGCAGAGAGAGATACCAGAGAACCAGGAATGAGTACGTCAGGGTGAGAAGAGAAGCAGAGAAAAATTTTGAAAATGATATAGCAAACAAAGCCAAGACCGAACCAAAGCTACTCCACAGTCACATCAGAAGGAAAACAACAGTGAAAGAACAGGTATTGAAACTTAGAACAGGCGAGGACAGGTATACAGAGAATGACAGAGAGGTGTGTGAGGACCTCAACAAGAGGTTCCAGGAGGTCTTCACAATAGAACAGGGTGAGGTCACTGTGCTAGGAGAAAGGGAGGTAAACCAGGCGGCCTTGGAGGAGTTCGAAATTACGAGAGAGGAGGTCAAGAGACACCTGCTGGATCTGGATGTTAGAAAGGCTGTTGGTCCAGATGGGATCTCACCATGGGTACTGAAAGAGTGTGCAGAGGCACTTTGCCTGCCACTCTCCATAGTGTATAGTAAGTCACTAGAGACGGGAGACCTACCAGAAATATGGAAGACGGCGAATGTGGTCCCAATATACAAAAAGGGCGACAGACAAGAGGCACTGAACTACTGGCCAGTGTCCTTGACTTGTATTCCATGCAAGGTGATGGAGAAGATCGTGAGAAAAAACCTGGTAACACATCTGGAGAGAAGGGACTTCGTGACAAATCGCCAACATGGATTCAGGGAGGGTAAATCTTGCCTTACAGGCTTGATAGAATTCTACGATCAGGTGACACAGATTAAGCAAGAAAGAGAGGGCTGGGCGGACTGCATTTTCTTGGATTGTCGGAAAGCCTTTGACACAGTACCGCATAAGAGGCTGGTACATAAGCTGGAGAGACAGGCAGGTGTAGCTGGTAAGGTGCTCCAGTGGATAAGGGAGTATCTAAGCAATAGGAAGCAGAGAGTTACGGTGAGGGGTGAGACCTCCGATTGGCGTGAAGTCACCAGTGGAGTCCCACAGGGCTCTGTACTCGGTCCTATCTTGTTTCTGATATATGTAAATGATCTCCCGGAGGGTATCGATTCATTTCTCTCAATGTTTGCGGACGATGCTAAAATTATGAGAAGGATTAAAACAGAAGAGGACTGTTTGAGGCTTCAAGAAGACCTAGACAAGCTGAAGGAATGGTCGAACAAATGGTTGTTAGAGTTTAACCCA
>NC_091162.1:46298966-46316466 GCF_040958095.1 Procambarus clarkii | reverse complement strand
TCAGAAGTAATGGACACAGTGAGGGAGGTAGCGATGCAAGCAGCTACGTCACTGGAAGCAGCAAGGTGTACCACTCAGCTGCTGGAGAGAAAAAGATCAGTGGTAGTTGTAGGCATCAAAGAATAGGACGGATCCAACAGGCAAGAATGGAATAGCAAGGATAGAGAGGCAGTACATGGGCTACTGAAGGGGTTACAGATGGAAGGGGCTGAACAAAACATTGAGAAGGTTTTCAGGTTGGAAACAAGGACAGAAACCGATTTGTAAAGGTGGTGTTTACAAACGAAACCACGAAGGAGGATATTCTCGAAAGGAAAAGTCGTCTGCAGCATGTGTAGGGATACAAAAAAGTATTCCTGCAGAGGGACAGGACGAAAGAAATGAGAGCCAGGGCAGCAGAGGCAAGGAGGAAGCGCAGGGAGAGAGGAGCAAACCAGGAAATCACAGCCCCCAACACAACAGTCCCAGAGACAAGAGGGGAACCCACGACCAGCATCCCAGCAACACCAGAGGGGAGGGCAATACCACTACCCCCCTATGCATAGAAATCCTCCCTTCCCCTCACCCTACCTGCCCCCACCCAACCCTCTCTCTCCCCCACCCCATTTTGACCCTGCACCCCTTCCCCATTCCCATCATTTCCCCCCACCCACCTTTCCCCCCCCCTGTCCCCCCCCTCCCCCATCATCCCATACCCTCCCTATCTCTCCTCCCCCCTCACCCCGTATCCTCCATGTTCCCCCTATCTCCTTAACCCACACCCTACCTTTCCCCCCTTCTCTTAACCCCCCCCCCAAAAAAAAAAATCCTCTGAGACCCTACAAGCCACCTCACAGATCTTCTCTCCCACGGAACAGCTTCCCACACCAGCAGAATGCTTGCCAAGAAAGGGACAAGAAAATGAACAGAAGAAAGTGAGCTTCAAGGCGATGTACACTAACATAGACAGGATTACAAATCAAACAAGTGAACTCGGAGAATGGGCAATAGAAGAAAACCCAGACATAATAGCACTCACAAAATCAAAGCTACAGAAAATCATAACAAATGCAGTGTTTCCACAGGGCTACTATGTAGTGAGGAAAGAGAGAGAAGGGAGAGGAGGAGATGGTGTAGCTTTGCTAATAAGAGAAAGAAGGTTGGAGTTTCGAAGAGATGGTAATTCAGAACTGTGAAGGTTTCAGTGACTACATATCAGGCACCATAGCAACTGGAGGACAGAAAATTATAGTAGTAGTCATATATAACCTCCCACCGTACGACAGAAAACCCAGAGAGGAATATGATAGAAACAACTTGGCCACCATCAATATAATAGAGAGTAGCTTCTGTGGCTAGCAGGAACGGATCCAGACTACTAATCATGGGAGACTTCAACCATAGGAAGATAGATTGGGGGAACAGAGACCCACATGGAGGCCCAGACACATGGAGAGTTAAGCTGCTGGATGTGGCAACAAGAAACTTTCTAAATCAACTCGTCAAGGGACCGACAAGAATGAGAGGAGGGGATGAACCAGCCTTGCTTGATCTGATATTTACCCTAAATGAGTCGGATATAAGGGAAGTTAAGTTGGAAGCCCCCTTGGGAATGAGTGATCATAGTGTATTGAGTTTTGAGTACCTGGTTGAGCTAGGAATTATCACCCCCAAAAAAGAACTGGGAAACAAAGGGCTGGCGTACCGAAAGGGAAACTATGAGGAGATGAATAAATTCCTATGGGATATACATTGGGACACAGAACTCGGAACCAAGTCCGTACAAGACATGATGGGCTATGTCACCCAAAAATGTCAGGAGGCTGTAAGCAGGTTTGTCCCAGCCCGACAGGAAAAAACAGAGAAGCAAAGGAAGAATTCGTGTTTTAATAGGGAATGCATGAAAGCAAAGGAGGTGAACAAAAGTGCATGAAGGAACTTCCGTAATAACAACACCAGAAAGTAGAGAGAGATACCAGAGAACCAGGAACGAGGATGTTAGTGTGAGAAGAGCAGCTGAGAAAAGGTATGAAAATGATATAGCTAATAAAGCCAAGACCGAACCAAAGCTACTACACAGTCACATCAGGAGGAAGACAACAGTGAAGGAACAGGTGATGAAACTTAGGGTGGGCGAGGACAGGTACACAGAGAATGACAAAGAGGTGTGTGAAGAACTCAACAAAAGGTTCCAGGAGGTCTTTACAATAGAACAGGGAGATGTCGCGGCGCTAGGAGAGGTGGCAGCAAACCAGGTGACCTTGGATAGGTTCGAAATTACTGTGAGAGTTGAGAATTTGTGGAATAAATTGAAATTGGTGTAAGGAATTTTAGCTCGGAAAATTTCTAAGAACTTTCTTTATTCTTTAACCTTTATTCCTGTCGTGATATTCAACTAGGTCGCCTGAGGAAGGACTTGCTTAGCTAACACACCAGTGTAGTAACCAGCTCATTCCTCACTTTGGGACCATGTATGAACAATTGACTAGGCGCGAGCAAACGCCGAGACCCCAATGAAAATTGAAATCCCCCCCACTTAGGCCGCCGACCTTCGCCAATCGCCGAAGCGAATCTAACGAGTAGGTCACGGGCTCTCACAACAATAATTTATTGTTGTGTGGTGCCGTATATTTGATCCAAAGCTCAGAAAATTAGTCTCAATTTTAGTCGAGTGTGAAGAACATTTGCATAACAATAATAATGTGTGGGGGTGTAACGAAAAGACAGTGTTAACCATAACAACTTAGTTTATTCAATAAAGTACTAACTACTACAACAAAACAAAAGAAATGTCAATGACGTTACTCGAAATCCTTCCTGTGACACTATCAATGACAGCTAGACACCAGCCCCTCGGACTGCATAATGAACTAACTCGAACATAAGCGTGACCACAGAGGAATCAACAAGCAAGCAAGAACTAACATCTATAATCACAATTACAACAAATGACACAGTAGGTTCTGAAATACGTCTCCAGTAACCTCCTAACTGTTCTACGCCTCAGTGCAGTCTACTCCTGCAACAGCGGTTGCAATGCAATCAAATCAGTAGTCTTTCAATGATAACAATAACTAATGGGTTCACTGGCAACTCCAGCACCCTTCCTCAAATTAATCCTTACGTTAACACTCCGTCCCACGGACGATCAACAATCAATAACAATTGATTTACGTTAATAACACAATAACATTTACGTTAATAACAAGGTAACATTTACGTTAAATTAACAACTCTTACAACTGTCACTAGTAACGCGAAAATCAAACAACACTCTACCCGTCGAGCATTCAGTGAGAAAATCCCATTAATCCCTGTACTTCCAGACAGCTGATTAATCTCTTTACTAGTTACGTTAATTTACGTTAATCGGTTACTAATCACTCAGCGATGGTAAACTCTGATTTGCAATGTCCAAAGTGCTAAGAGAACGGTAATCACTCGTGATTACCTTTAGAGTAATTAATTACTATCCTCAAGATCAATAATTAAACAATTAAAATACGCAACCTTTCACACTGGCTCAGCAATTTACATTAAGGTACGAATTCCGTCTGAGCCTTCCATACTCAGACCAATTCAGGCGACTAATAACAGTAATTAGCCCCACGTTTACGTTATTCTAAAATGACGCTACTCCTCCCACGAGTCAATCAAATGCCGGTACTTCCGGGCAGATAACGACGTTACGTTAATGGAACAATGTAGCCTTCGTGTGAGTCGATCAAACAAGGATCGAGATTAATTACTTTGACTTCCTGAAACACGTCAATTACCCGGCCCACTGACCGTTAATTACGACAGACAATACTCTAATTCTTATCTGGCTGATGGCTAGGCTCCTCGAGACTACCGTAGCTGCTTACAGGAAAGTAAATTAACCCAAACGTATTCTACGTTACTCAAATTGTCAAAGAACAAATTCTCTTGAAACAATGGGCGTTCCCTTGGTTACGTTATATTAATTGCCTCGCAATCACCTCACTGAATACTGGACTTCGATGTCCTACCAGATAACCAGGAGAATATATGTGTACCCAAGTACTCGTCTACAGCCGAGTTCACCCACGACAATGACAAATCACACTAACAAATCACAGTGATTTACGTTACAATCCGGTTGCTATGACAATACTGCAGAATCTAGCAAAATAACATACAGGACATGAACCCTCTAGAACCCTGCCCCACAATGGTTTTACTGAACTGCAATCACATACGGTGATTGCTCAACACTAGCAACAATCACCATCAAATAACAACCCCCTTTGCAATAACACACACGGCAAGTACTCTAATTTCCAAATATTAGGATACTGCACACACTTACTTACTGCTGCAAATGACCCCTAGAACATAGGTCAATATATTGCAATCACCACACAGTAAATAACACATTAACACTGGGCACCGTGACACTACGATTATATATATATATATATATATATATATATATATATATATATATATATATATATATATATATATATATATATATATATATATATATATATATATATATATATATAATTACTGCCGACACATGTAGCCTACAGCTATCAAACGTTATTGGGAACACTAAGGAGAATCTCACACTCCTTAAATCACATGGGTGAGTGATTTATCGGTCACGCATGCCGATAAACACTCGAGAGTTACGTTACTCGACAGAGCGGGGGCGGTCTCTCTAGACGGCCTCGTCACTCACCAAAACTCCAAAAATTACGTTAATTAATACTGCAACCACAATATATATATTTATATAAATCACACTTGTCACGGCCCTGGGAACACTACAAGAAATTAAAGCCACACTGTGGCACACTCCACAATAATCATTGCCAGGAATCACTGGCGTTACACATACCTGAGCGCTCAGTGTTGGAATTCCACACCTGCAAGATCACACATGGAAATGATATCACTCCGTCCCACGGACGATCAAAAATGATTACCACAATGAAATAAAAGAATTTATTACATGGACACCTTCTCAGTCCTTGGCTAAACTGTGTATCCTGTTCCCCGTGTGTACCCACACACACACACACACACACTGTACGTCTGTGTACACCAAGTCCCTCTGGACTGACAAGATGACAACACAGGTGATTAATCTCCTCGCCCACAATTCACTCCACCTGAACAGGTGCTGCGTGACAATGTGACGGAACACTTGACCTCGAATTCAAGCTTTAGAGACTACTAATCACCGAAATACACACATAGGTACTTACTCATTCACACTGCCGGCTTTACACAATTCCCATACATGAGGCACCCCGCTATAGGTAGCTGGCTCGCTCCGGGTGGCGTAGGCGGCGGTAGTTCCTGACCGTAGTACAAACACGGGTAATTGCCTTAACACTGACACGAATTTCCCCGTTCCCATCGACTGCTACAGAGCACTAGCAAGTCTAATCATCACTGGTATGGGATCTACGAGTCTGTTGCTGCTCGTATGCACATTCCCCCACGATCCCAGATCACTGTACCTCTACCCCCTGCATACAATAATGTCTTAAACCCCTCCAAGCGACGACTTCGGCCGGATTCTGTGACGACCGATGTCGTAGGTGAAGCAGGATGCATCAGCTGTTGTAGTCCAGCCACCACGACGCCCTATACATCAATTTGGCCGAATTGAGTACAGGAACGTCTTGACAAGGTGGCGGCTGAGTTCAGAATGAGGCTCACAACGGCTATCCCCGCGTCCTTCTCGAAATAACCAATGAGAGGAAGGCATACAGCGGCCTACCCCTCTCATCCAATCAGCGACGGTGTAGCATAGCCCCTAGGGCAGCTCCAAGATGGCCGACCAACATGGCGGCTCAAGATGTTTACTAAGATGGCGGCTGGTTTCCATGACAACCACTCAAGTGGGCAGCCAGCGCGGGGGCCCCACACCCACGCCGGCGGCCTAGCTGTTTCCCGCGCAAAGCTGAGCCTAGCCTCATGCCATACAATGAGATGATGCTATCAGCTCTAGCACTGTCCACAGACATGCCACCCCGGCCAGGGTAACATTTATGGACTGCTGATGACTGGGGCTCTCACATGAGCCCAAACACTAGATGTTTCGGTTGCTGGTACAAAACTTAAGTCCGCCCACTTAACAAGTGCACTTAACAAGTGTACTGGCTCCCACAGGCATAAGAGCACTATTGTAAGTGAGCTGGTGAACCACCTCCTCACAATTACAAGAGATGAGGTCAAGAAGCACCTATTGGAGCTGGATGTGAGAAAAGCTGTTTTGCCGGACGGAATCTCACCACGGGTATTGAAAGAGTGTGCAGGAGCAATTTGCTTGCCACTCTCCATAGTGTATAGTAGGTCACTGGAAACGGGAGACCTACCAGAAATATGGACGACTGCTAATGCAGTACCAATATACAAAATGGGTGACAGACAAGAGGCACTGAACTACAGGCCAGTGTCCTTGACTTGTATACCATGCAAGGTGATGGAGAAGATTGTGAGAAAAAACCTGGTAACTCATCTGGAGAGAAGGGACTTCGTGACAAATCGCCAACATGGGTTCAGGGAGGGTAAATCTTGCCTTACAGGCTTGATAGAATTCTACGATCAGGTGACAAAGATTAAGCAAGAAAGAGAGGGCTGGGCGGGCTGCATTTTTTGGATTGTCGGAAAGCCTTTGACACAGTACCGCATAAGAGGCTGGTACATAAGCTGGAGAGACAGGCAGGTGTAGCTGGTAAGGTGCTCCAGTGGATAATGGAGTATCTAAGCAATAGGAAGCAGAGAGTTACGGTGAGGGGTGAGACCTCCGATTGGCGGGAAGTCACCAGTGGAGTCCCACAGGGCTCTGAACTCGGTCTTATCTTGTTTTTGATATATGTAAATGATCTCCCAGAGGTTATCGATTCATTTCTCTCAATGTTTGCGGACGATGCTAAAATTATGAGAAGGATTAAAACAGAAGAAGACTGTTTGAGACTTCAAGAAGACCTAGACAAGCTGAAGGAATGGTCGAACAAATGGTTGTTAGAGTTTAACCCAACCAAATGTAATGTAATGAAGATAGGTGTAGGGAGCAGGAGGCCAGATACAAGGTATCATCTGGGAGAGGAAATTCTTCAGGAGTCAGAGAAGGAAAAAGACTTGGGGGTTGATATCACGCCAGACCTGTCTCCTGCAGCACATATCAAGCGGATAACATCAGCGGCATATGCCAGGCTGGCCAACATACGAACGGCATTCAGAAACTTGTGTAAAGAATCATTCAGAACTTTGTATACCACATATGTCAGGCTAATCCTGGAGTATGCAGCCCCAGCATGGAGTTCATATCTAGTCAAGGATATGACTAAACTGGAAAAGGTTCAAAGGTTTGCCACCAGACTAGTACCCGAGCTGAGAGGTATGAGCTACGAGGAGAGACTACGGGAATTAAACCTCACTTCGCTGGAAGACAGAAGAGTTAGGGGGGACATGGTCACCACATTCAAGATTCTGAAAGGAATTGATAGGGTAGATAAAGACAGTCTATTTAACACAGGGGAACACGCACAAGGGGATACAGGTGGAAACTGAGTGCCCAAATGAGCCACAGAGATATTAGAAAGAACGTTTTTAGTGTCAGAGTGGTTGACAAATGGAATGCATTAGGAAGTGATGTGGTGGAGGCTGACTCCATACACAGTTTCAAGTGTAGATATGATGGAGCCCGATAGGCTCAGGAATCTGTACACCTGTTGATTGACGGTTGAGAGGCGGGACCAAAGAGCCAGAGCTCAACCTCCGCAAACACAACTAGGTGAATACAACTAGGTGAGTACACACACACACACACACACACACACACACACACACACACACACACACACACACACACACACACACACACACACACACATACATAAATGGTAAATCATATTATCGAGCTATTCACAATGACTATATACACTCCGACCCATGTTATTCACATAGACTGAGAGATAACACTTAATTGTGGTGGGTACTTACAACAGTTAGCTGCACTTCTTCCTCTTTCGAGTTGTAGGATGGAATAGGTGAAATTCAATCCATAGGCGTAGGCTGTGTTGCTTATGCAGACATTTTATGCTTATACAGACAATGAAGACATTTTCAGTGCGTTTACCTCCGATGAATGGACAGGGTGGTGCGGCAGCTACATTTCGGCTGCGTGGAGTGTCCTTCCCCTGTACCCACCCTCCTATTAAAGCATAACAGAAACAGCATATGCAAATATCTACAGATTTAGTGAAGTAAAACCCATCAATTGCTAAGTCACTAGGGGAAAGCTATTCAAGAGACCAACCCCCAAATGTGTCTAGTTTCATCTGCTCACATCGTAATCGTTCCATGCTGCGAAATGTTTTGGTGCGAAAGGCGTCCATGATGGTCGAACACTTGAAATTGTGGTAAAGGCCAGGGCTCACCTCGGGTATTTATCCTTGAGAAAGGGGGTGACACATTTCGGTACATATTCATTGAGAGATCTATGTATTAGCTTAAAGGTAAAATCTAGCTAGTTTTAAGCTGCGATGGTGGGAAAGATGAATTAGTTAGCTTCGCACGGTATTGAAAAAACCCTGATCTGATCTGTCCAGTACGGATTAAATTTACATACTCTAAACGTTGCCAGAGAGTGTAGTTTATCAAAGATAAATACGTTATATACAGCTCTACCTTTGACTAATTTCTATAGTGAACGAGATGGAAAGGAATATACCAATCTCCTTTGCTTAACTTTAGAAAATTGATGCATGGTGTAAAGTCGATATAAAACAGTAGATGAATTGATGTCATAATCTGCATTTTTTGACATTATAGTATTACACGCTATCTTACTGCTAGAAAGGTCTGTAATCTGCGTTTATTAAATAATCTCCTTTTTTTATTAAATAAATAGCATTAAAACTTAGCTTCAGAGTGTGGTTAATCAATAACTGGAAACTATCCCGTGAGCACGCGCACTACACACGCGCCGAGGGGGAATAAAAGGGAGCCGATCCGCTTTAATTCATCACTGACTGCTCAACTCACCTGGGCGTTTCATCTATATCACGTTGAGAAAAAAAAATGAACTTCGCAGCCAAATTGAACTCTGTAGAAATTCATCATGGGTACATGACAGATGAGGAGTTTAACAATCGAGAGTGCTGCATTGTCTACTCTGTAAATTTTATATCATGCTCCCCCTACGGCATGTTGCAGGACATTGCAGATAAGTATCCTCACGCCACCGCTTATTCCAGAACGCAATTGTATAATCTAAAGAGATGCATCAGAGAAGACCGACCAACACCGGGAACCATTCACATCAGCAGAGGCAGTCAAGGACCAAGCATAGTAGCCTTGGCAACTCAGTATGGATTAGGGAAGCCTATTGAGAAGAATGATATTGCTCAAGCCATTACCGATAAATCTAAAGACTACTCTATGGTTAAAGGCTTGCGGGATACGACAGAAAACCGCATGCTATACTTTGCAAAATCTTTAGAAGAACTCATATTGTATATTGAAGATACTGAGGAGATCAAGAAAGTTATTCTCCCTTGGGGTGTAGGTATGTCAGGTCGGTGTGAAGAGGCAGAGTGGGAAAGTACTTACCTCCCCATTATTCAAAATATGCAGGGGAGTTTAAAACCTTATAACGTCAAAGTGATTTTAGTCCGCCCCAGGGAATTAGGGGCGAAACGAAACAGAAAACCCACTAACCTTCGTACGAGCGTATAAAGAGCTGACCGCTCTCCGACTCATTCCTCCACTCTACTCATCAGTTAAGATGATGTCGACTGTGGCTGACATCCTTTCATCTTTTTCGGAGTACTTCTACTCCGACTGCATCATCTACGATATGGATGCCACTAGCATGATGATGAGTGGGGTGGTTGAAGAATTATGGACCCAATATCCCTATGCTTGTATTCATCGGAGCAAGCTACCCTACAAAAATCGTGCAGAGAGAAGAGATCGCGGCGTACCTGGAGACATTGTCTATGGAGAAATCCCCCCAATTCAACAATCGAATTAGTGATGATCCTCATCTCCCTCATCTCATCGGATTAATAATACATCATACTGGAGGGAAATCTTCTAAACCACTAAACATGTCGATGAAGAAAATCAAGACATTATATGCTGCCGACCCACACTACTACAGCGAACTACAGTTGGATACAGAGGAAATGCGACGCTACTGGTCTACAAAATCTCTGCATAAGGCCCTTGCAGTCATCTTAACAAGAGAAGAAGAATATAAAATTAATCGCATAATTTTCCATTTTGGACTTGGGATGGGCTGCGGTCAGTATTGGAATAGTTACGAACGTGAAGTGTGGAGACTGAAATATCTACCCATAATGAAGAAGTTGGAGAAACATTACCAGCGACGCGGGCTAAAATTTGTGATGGTTGACTCCGTAAGAAATGTGATCCCTGCGATGTTGCCTACACACGGTGTGCTGACACATAAGTTAACTGAAGGAGTAGCCTCCGCCTGTCGTCGGATGAAGAAGAACATGAAAGCGGCTGTGGTCAAAGCAGAAGGAGAAACTACAACTACAACACCCCTAGCAGACACATACCTATAATAGATCTCACAGGGGATATCGAACTCATTGATTTCATAGCAGAGTAGAAATGTGGATGAATAAATACGATTTACATTAATAATTCTATTATTATTATTATTATTATTATTATTATTTGTACCATTTTTTCCATTGCTTGAAATTAATAAATATAAAATAATAATAATATATATACTCTGTGTTTATCTTTCCGCTTTTAACAAAAAAACTAAGGATGACTGCGTTTACTATTTACAGAGGTAATAGAGGATGGAAAAGGCTAAATGGTAACTCTATACTGTATATAATCTTTACATCAACAAACTCTCGTTTAATAACTGACAAGATGTGTTCTAGATATATGCTTCATAAGCTATCCTGTCTTAAAGACTGTAAAGTAGAAGGTGATTATCTGGCATCAGCGGAGTTCCGTCCTGGCGATTGTATAGTGTATGACATTCCTTCAATTCAAGCCCATTCAGGAGGAATATTTTGTGAGATCTGGCAAAGGTATCCTTATACACGACTACAGCGAGCGATTCAACCATTAAGTAACTATGTGATGGCTGGTGATCGCATCAAAATAGGAGGAGCAGTCTTTTCTCATTCTCCCTCACCAGAAAGAGAACCCCATGTTATAGCTATTGTGACACAGTATAGTGCAGGTCCACCAATAGAAAATAATGCTGATAACAAAAAAATTCTATTAGAGCAGTGTGGAGAGGATGATGCAGATTGTATAATGGAGGGGCTCCTCAATGACACTATGATCAAAAGACGATGGAGCATTAAATTATGCATTAATCAAATTTTAAGCTTGACTAGGCGTCACAATTCTATCAAGTGCGTCAAAATGCCTTATGGGCTTGGAATGACCAGCGGTAATGGGTTGAACCAAGATGAAAAGCTTGAATGGGAGGTCAACTACTACCCAGCTCTGGCTCACTTAGCCCAGGTGTTAAAAGAACATAGAAATCAACTCATAATAGTTAAAAAAAAAATGAAGAGCAGGAAATAGATATGATAAGTTTGGATGGTGAATAAAATATGTACCTACATTATGTTATGTTATTGTCTAGCAGTTATTGAATAAAAGTATCAAGAGAGAGTTGGATATTCTATTTTCATCTGGGGTAAAGGTTTGAGGTGTACTGAGATGTGGTGGGATGTATTGGGATGATCATAGCCTCACCCCACCAGCACCACCCAGCCCAACTCCCCTCCCTCCCCTCCACAACCCTCTGGTCTACCTCAAACGCATCATTCATTCATTCTCTCTCTCTCTCTCTCACTCTCTCTCTATCACTCTCTCTCTATCTCTCTCTCTCTCTCTCTCTCTCTCTCTCTCTCTCTCTCTCTCTCTCTCTCTCTCTCTCTCTCTCTCTCTCTCTCTCTCTCTCTCTCTCTCTCTCTCTCTCTCTCTCCCTCTCTCACTCTCTCTCTCTCTCTCTCTCTCTCTCTCTCTCTCTCTCTCTCTCTCTCTCTCTCTCTCTCTCTCTCTCTCTCTCTCTCTCTCTCTCTCTCTCTCTCTCTCCTCTCTCACTCTCTCTCTCTCTCTCTCTCTCTCTCTCTCTCTCTCTCTCTCTCTCTCTCTCTCTCTCTCTCTCTCTCCTCTCTCTCTCTCTCTCTCTCTCTCTCTCTCTCTCTCTCTCTCTCTCTCTCTCTCTCTCTCTCTCTCTCTCTCTCTCTCTCTCTCTCTCTCTCTCTCTCTCTCTCTCTCTCTCTCTCTCTCTCTCTCTCTCTCTCTCTCTCTCTCTCTCTCTCTCTCTCTCTCTCTCTCTCTCTCTCTCTCTCTCTCTCTCTCTCTCTCTCTCTCTCTCTCTCTCTCTCTCTCTCTCTCTCTCTCTCTCTCTCTCTCTCTCTCTCTCTCTCTCTCTCTCTCTCTCTCTCTCTCTCTCTCTCTCACTCTCTCTCTCTCTCTCTCTCTCTCTCTCTCTCTCTCTCTCTCTCTCTCTCTCTCTCTCTCTCTCTCTCTCTCTCTCTCTCTCTCTCTCTCTCTCTCTCTCTCTCTCTCTCTCTCTCTCTCTCTCTCTCTCTCTCTCTCTCTCTCTCTCTCTCTCTCTCTCTCTCTCTCTCTCTCTCTCTCTCTCTCTCTCTCTCTCTCTCTCTCTCTCTCTCTCTCTCTCTCTCTCTCTCTCTCTCTCTCTCTCTCTCTCTCTCTCTCTCTCTCTCTCTCTCTCTCTCTCTCTCTCTCTCTCTCTCTCTCTCTCTCTCTCTCTCTCTCTCTCTCTCTCTCTCTCTCTCTCTCTCTCTCCTCTCTCTCTCTCTCTCTCTCTCTCTCTCTCTCTCTCTCTCTCTCTCTCTCTCTCTCTCTCTCTCTCTCTCTCTCTCACTCTCTCTCTCTCTCTCTCTCTCTCTCTCTCTCTCTCTCTCTCTCTCTCTCTCTCTCTCTCTCTCTCTCTCTCTCTCTCTCACTCTCTCTCTCTCTCTCTCTCTCTCTCTCTCTCTCTCTCTCTCTCTCTCTCTCTCTCTCTCTCTCTCACTCTCTCACTCTCTCTCTCTCTCTCTCTCTCTCTCTCTCTCTCTCTCTCTCTCTCTCTCTCTCTCTCTCTCTCTCTCTCTCTCTCTCTCTCTCTCTCCCTCCTCTACATAACCTACATACTCGCATCTATCTATCTATCGATCTATATCTCCTCACACAGGATTAACTCTACGGCACATACTCAAACATATTCATCTACTACTATTCCTCTCCTCTTCACCTCTTCATCACTACTCTTCCTATACTTACCCTACATGACCCACATACCGCTCCCCACCCCCCACTTCAACATGATTCCACCCTCTGTCAACTCCCGCACGGCCGGACGTCACGCGCCTGGCATGCGCCACACACCCGCGGAACCCCCCAGAAATCTTGAGGACTAGACACCTGTGCACCACCTGAGCAGGGGGCCTAATGAGCTCACCTGCTCAGGTGCTGCGCGCGGTTCTAGTCCTCATTTACACTACTGAGGTGTGTGGTGATGGTTATGGTGGTGGTGGTGGTTGTTGTGGTGGTGGAGGTATGTGGTGATGGTTATGGTGGTGGTGGAAGTGTGTGGTGATGGTTGTGGTGGTGGTGGTGGAGGTGTGTTGACGCTGCTGGGACTTTAGGCCAGAACGCTGAGCGCCCCATTCCATCACTTGGGTTGAAATTTATGCAGGACTGGTGTATAAATCAAAGGGAGACGGTGGTTCTCTCTCCCTGCAGGAGACATAGATCCCCTGGCAAGACTATTCTGCGCTGGGGGTTTCAACATGCTATGGATGTTGAACACTTATTACCACCATACTCCTTAGTCCTTGTTGAAGGGCGTCAACAGTACTCATTTTGAGTGTGTGTGTGTGTGTGTGTGTGTGTGTGTGTGTGTGTGTACTCACCTAGTTGTGTCTGCAGCATCGAGCATTGACTCTTGGATCCAGCCTTTCGAGCATCGGTTGTTTACAGCAATGACTTCTGTCCCATTTCCCTATCAAACCTGGTTTTAAAATTATGAATAGTATTTGCTTCCACAACCGGTTCCTGAAGTGCATTCCATTTCCCCACTACTCTCACGCTAAAAGAAAACTTCCTAACATCTCTGTGACTCATCTGAGTCTCAAGCTTCTATCCATGTCCCCTCGTTCTGTTACTATTCCATGTGAACATTTCGTCTATGTCCACTCTGTCAATCCCTCTGAGTATCTTATACGTTCCTATCATGCCCCCCGTCTCCCTTCTTCTTTCTAGTGTCGTAAGGCACAGTTCCCTCAGGCGCTCCTCATACCCAAATAAACAAATAACATCCCAGAGCTACCTCGTAGCTCTGGGATGAGTCTCGTTGCAAACCTCTGAACCTTTTCCAGTTTCATTATATGCTTCTTCAGATGGGAACTCCATGATGAGGCAGCATACTCTAAGACTGGCCTTACGTAGGCAGTGTAAAGCGCCCTAAATGCCTCCTTACTTAGGTTTCTGAATGATGTTCTAACTTTTGCCAGTGTAGAGTACGCTGCTGTCGTTATCCTATTTATATGTGCCTCAGGAGATAGATTAGGTGTTACGTCCACCCCAAGGTCTCTTTCACGCGTCGTTACAGGTAGGCTGTTCCCCTTCATTGTGTACTGTCCCTTTGGTCTCCTATCCCCTAGTCCCATTTCCATAACTTTACATTTGCTCGTGTTGAATTCTAGTAGCCATTTCTCTGACCATCTCTGCAACCTGTTCAGGTCCTCTTGGAGGATCCTGCAATCCTCATCTGTCACAATTCTTCTCATCAACTTTGCGTCATCCGCAAACATCGACATGTAGGACTCTACGCCTGTAAACATGTCGTTAACATATACAAGAAATAGAATTGGTCCAAGCACCGATCCTTGTGGTACTCCACTTGTTACTGTTCGCCAGTCCGACTTCTCGCCCCTTACCGTAACTCTTTGGCTCCTTCCTGTTAGGTAGTTCCTTATCCATGCTAGGACCTTTCCTCCCACCCCCGCCTGCCTCTCGAGCTTGAACAGCAGACCCATGTGCTCACACACTCTCATGTGTGTGTGTGTGTGTGTGTGTGTGTGTGTGTGTGTGTGTGTGTGTGTGTGTGTGTGTGTGTGTGTGTGTGTGTGTGTGTGTGTGTGTGTGTGTGTGTGTGTGTGTGTGTGTGTGCATGTGTGTGCTCACCAATTTGTACTCAACTATTTGTGCTTACAGGATCAAGCATTGACTCTAGGATCCCGCCTTTCTAGCTATCGGTTGTTTACAGCAATGACTCCAGTCCCGTTTCCCTATCATATATAGTTTTAAAATTATGAATAGAATTTGCCTCCACAACCTGTTCCTTAAGTGCATTCCATTTTTCCACGACTCTCACGCTAAAAGAATTTTTCCTAATATCTCTGTGACTCATCTGAGTTTCCAGCATCCACCCATGTCCCCTCGTTCTGTTACTATTACGTGTGAACATTGCATCTATTTCCACTTTTTCAATTCACCTGAGTATTTTATATGTTCTTATCATATCCCCTCTCTCCCTTCTTTTTTCTAGTGTCGTAAGGTTCAGTTCCTTCAGGCGCTCTTCACATCCCATCCCTCGTAACTCTGGCACAAGCCTCATCGCAAACTTCTGAACCTTTTCCAGATCCTTATGTGTTTCTTCAGGTGGGGACTCCATGACGGCATGACATACTCAAAGACTCGTCTCACGTAGGCAGTGTAAAACGCCCTAAAAGCCTCCTCACTTAGGTTTCTGAATGAAGTTCTAGCTTTCGCCAGTGTTGAGTACGCTGCTGTCGTTATCCTATTTATATGTGTCTCAGGAGTTAGGTTAATGTTTACATCCACTCCCAGGTCTCTTTCTCAAATCGTTAAAGGTAGGCAGGTTCCCCTTCATTGTGTACCGTCCGTTTGGTCGCCTATCACCTGATCCCATTTCCATTACTTTACATTTACTCGTGTTGAACTCCAATAGCCATTTTTCTGACCATCTATGCAACCTGTCCAGGTCCTCTTGGAGGATCCTACAATCCTTATCTGTCACAACTCTTCTCATTAATTTTGCATCATCCGCGAACATTGACATGTAGGATTCCACTCCTGTAAACATATCATTTACGTAAATTAGAAAGAAGATTGCTCCCAGCACTGATCCTTGAGGTATTCCACTAGTTACTGTTCGTTAGTCCGACTTCTCGCCTCATACCACAACCCGTTCTCGCAAATTTAATAAGTCAATATTGACTTATTAGTTGCGTGCATAGGTGACATACTAAACATAATAGTTTCCCTTGAAAAGCTTCATAAAAAACACCGACCTTACCTAACCTACTTAGTATGTTAAAATAAGCATCTTATAGCTTCGTAATTACAATTGTTACTTAACCTATTATAGGTATAGGTTAGGTAAGGTCGGTGTTTTCTATGAAGCTTTTCAAGGGAAACTATTATGTTAAGTATGTCACCTATGCACATATTTAATAAGTCAATATTGACTTATTAAATTTTCGAGAACGGGTTGCATACCATTATTCTCTGGCTCCTTCCTGTGAGTGAATGGGTTGGTGTATGTGTGTGTGTGTGTACTCACCTATTTGTGCATGCAGGTTTGAGCTTTGGCTCTTTGGTCCCGCCTCTCAACTGTCAATTAACTGGTGTACAGATTCCTGAGCCTACTGAGCTCTATCATATATACATTTAAAACTGTGTATGGAGTCAGCCTCCACCACATCACTGCCTAATGCATTCCATCCGTTAACTACTCTGACACTGAAAAAGTTCCTTCTAACGTCTCTGTGGCTGATGTGGGTACTCAGTTTCCACCTGCGTCCCCTTGTTCGCGTCCCGCCAGTGTTGAATAGTTTATCCTTGTTTACCCGGTCGATTCCTCTGAGGATTTTGTTGGTTGTGATCATGTCTCCCCTTACTCTTCTGTCTTCCAGTGTCGTAAGGTGCATTTCCCGCAGCCTTTCCGCCTTTCTCATGCCTCTTAGTTCTTGGACTAGTCTAGTGGCTTACCTTTGGACTTTTTCCAGCTTCGTCTTGTGCTTGACAAGGTACAGGCTCCATGCTGGGGCCGCATACTCCAGGATTGGTCTTACATATGTGGTGTACAAGATTCTGAATGATTCCTTACATAGGTTCCTGAACGCTGTTCTGATGTTAGCCAACCTCGCATATGCCGCAGACGTTATTCTTTTTATGTGGGCTTCAGAAGACAGGTTTGGTGTGATATCAACTCCTAGATCTTTCTCTCTGTTCGTTTCATTAAGTACTTCATCTCCTATTCTGTATCCTGTGTCTGGCCTTCTCTTTCTCCTGCCTAGTTTCATTACTTTGCATTTACTCGGGTTGAACTTCAACAGCCATTTGTTGGACCATTCACTCAGTCTGTCTAAGTCATCTTGTAGCCTCCTACTATCGTCCTCAGTTTCAATTCTCCTCATAATTTTTGCATCATCGGCAAACATTGAGAGAAACGATTCTATACCCTCTGGGAGATCATTTACATATA
>NC_091162.1:46226466-46293966 GCF_040958095.1 Procambarus clarkii | reverse complement strand
ACTGCTTATGCAGACACGAATTTACCGTCAAAGAAGGAAAAATTTAATTAGGGAGATTGAAGAAATCGAGCGGAAATTGAAACACTCATATGAAACTGAAGAAAGGCAGTTAGAACAGAAAGCAATTCAGGAAATAAAGAAAAATCCAAAATATTTCTTCTCATATGCGAAATCAAAAGCAAAAACCACTGCCAGTATTGGACCTATTCGTACAAGTGAAGGTTCATACACGGAGGATGACAAAGAAATTAGTGAAATTTTAAAAAAGCAGTATGAGGACATGTTTAGCACTCCAATAAGCAACATGAAGGTGGAAGATCCAGACAATTTCTTTATGCGGGATATTCAAACCCCTGTAAATATAACTGATATAAACACGAGCGCACTAAATTTTGAAAAAGAAATTGAAAACATGCCCATGCACTCGGCCCCAGGTCCAGACTCATGGAATTCAATATTTATAAAGAAATGCAAAGTGCCGGTAGCACAGGCACTCAGTATAGTGTGGAGGAAGAGCTTGGACACGGGGGAGATACCAGATGCACTTAAAGTAGCAGACATAGCCCCTCTACACAAGGGAGGGAGCAAAGCATTGGCAAAAAATTATAGACCAGTTGCACTAACATCGCACATCATAAAAGTATTTGAGAGAGTGATTAGGAGTCAGGTCACCAATTTCATGGAGACCAATGACCTTCACAACCCAGGCCAACATGGATTTAGAGCGGGAAGATCGTGCCTCTCACAGCTACTTGAGCACTACGACAAAGTCACTGAGGCATTAGAAGAGAAACAGAATGCTGATGTGATATACACGGACTTCGCAAAGGCTTTCGATAAATGTGACCATGGCGTGATAGCACACAAAATGAAGTCAATGGGAATAACAGGTAAAGTAGGACGCTGGATACTCAGTTTTCTGTCAAATAGGACTCAGCGAGTAACTGTCAACCATATAAAATCTAGTCCAAGTGCAGTGAAAAGCTCTGTACCTCAGGGTACAGTCCTTGCACTGCTGCTTTTCCTTATGCTCATATCAGATATAGACAAAAATACAAGTCACAGCTTCGTATCATCCTTTGCAGATGACACAAAAATCAGTATGAAAATTACCTTGGCTGAGGACATTGAAAAACTTCAAGCTGATATTAATAAAATTTTCGACTGGGCATCAGAAAATAACATGATGTTTAACAGTGATAAATTCCAGGTACTCAGGTACGGTAAAAATGAGGACCTTAAACATAATACAGAGTACAAAACACAATCAAATGTACCCATAGTAGGAAAACAGCATGTAAAGGATTTGGGAATAATAATGTCTGACGACCTAACGTTTAAGGAGCATAACCAAGCAAATATTGCGACAGCCAGAAAAATGATAGGATGGATTACGAGAACTTTCAAATCCAGGGATCCCATCACAATGGTTGTACTCTTCAAGTCACTTGTGTTGTCCCGTCTTGAGTACTGCTCAGTACTCACTTCCCCCTTCAGAGCAGGAGAGATTGCTGAAATAGAGGGAATACAGAGAACATATACGACACGCATAGACGCAATAAACCACCTAAATTATTGGGATCGTCTCAAAGCCCTCCAAATGTACTCACTAGAAAGAAGACGAGAGAGATATCAAATAATATACACCTGGAAGATACTGGAGGGCCAAGTACCAAATCTACACAGTAAAATAACAACGTACTGGAGTGAACGACATGGAAGAAAATGTAGAATAGAACCAGTGAAGAGCAGAGGTGCCATAGGCACAATCAGAGAACACTGTATAAACATCAGAGGTCCACGGTTGTTCAACGTCCTCCCAGCAAGCATAAGAAATATTGCCGGAACAACCGTGGACATTTTCAAGAGGAAACTAGATTTATTCCTCCAAGGAGTGCCGGACCAACCGGGCTGTGGTGGGTATGTGGGCCTGCGGGCCGCTCCAAGCAACAGCCTGGTGGACCAAACTCTCACAAGTCGATCCTGGCCTCGGGCCAGGCTTGGGGAGTAGAAGAACTCCCAGAACCCCATCAACCAGGTATCAACCAGTGCCCACAGGAAGTCAAACTAGTGCCCACAAGAGGTCAAACTAGTGCCCCTGTTATGAATCTAGCATTGATTCTAACATTTTCATGATAATTATGCCTAGCATATAATATTTTCCCTGTTCTGTTCTGTTATTAGTATAGTATCCATTTGTGTTCCATTTAATATTGAATGATTTATATAATATTGTATGATGTATATTGTAGCATGTTGTAGTGTGCCTGAGTTGCATTATTTTTGATGGACTTGTGCAAGTTATTTCTTGTTGGAGGGAGTGTGGTTTCTCCTTGGGGGGATGACCATAATTGGATGTGTCCAGAGTGCGGCCCGTTGTCAAGCTAGCATTTATATTTCAACCTTGAAGATTTCCTGTTATTGAGTGTAATAAATTCGTGTGATTATTGTAACAGTATTATTTACTCTTAGGATTACTCATTAGATGGTTATTAGTAATACACTTTATTAGTAGAGTTTTCACAATAGTTCATGTAGATGCTTAGTTGATGTTTGGGTAGGACGCCTGCTTTGCTGGCGGGAGGCTAAGTAGTCGCGTGGGTGAGCTGCATGGGGAGGAGACATGTACGGAAGGTAAGTCGGTGGATATTGATTATTTAGCTTATTACTTAGTTAATTCTCCTGGTAAGACTATTTTGTGATATCCCATTTATTAATTTATGTGTTTAAGAGATAGTCTGTGCTCAGTAAGGAGTTTATGATATTATTGCATGCTGAAGAAATTTGCTGGCTGTAAATTTTTTACCATTTATATGTTGATACGATTGTCACTCTTATGTAAAGTATATTGTTTGCCCTTTTTAAAGCAGTGTTTCACTTTTAATACCCTTTTTATATATTACTATCCCCTTGACATAAATTTAAGATGAGGCCGAAACATATATAGTTGATCACTGCAGGCAAAGAACCCTACCAAGGCGTCAAGAGCTATAACAAATGAGGGCCATTGTCCAGGATGTTAAACTTTAATTCCCTGTAAAGTAATGTACTAATTGACAATGCAGATTACTAATAGCAATTGCCTTCCTACGAACTCTGTGATTATCTAGTGACACCTAATCAAGCCTGTGTACACATTCTCTGTTCGATCTTAGCTACTGTGAAAACTTCTCAATGCTTCACGACTGAGGTAAGTGTTCAGCTTGTGCCAGGGGCCAAGCATAATTTTAAGTGTTGTTTTATGTGCTAAGTTGTGATAATTGAGCCAACCATGGAGGATCAGGTTGCTATGCTGGTGGATCAGCCAAATTTTGGTAAAATTAAAGACTTGAAGAGGTCTGGTTTGTTGTTTCTCGCTGATAAATTGAACCTAGCATTTTTCAGTAAAATGTTAAAGGCTCAAGTGTTAAGAGTAATTGTCACACACTTGGTGGAGGAGGGGAAACTTGACGAGGAGTGTTTAGGAGAGTTAGAAGAAGAGTCAAGTGACAAGGTGGCAATCTTAAAGTTGGAAATGGAGACTAAAGTAGAAATGGCTAGACTGGAAGCAGACAAATAGAGGTTGGAGTTGCAGAACCAGCAATAACAACTTGAGTTGGAGACTAAGCACCAGATGTTGGAGGCTGAATTACAACTAGCAGAGTATGAGACTAAACAATCCGAGCAGCAAACTAAATAATTAGAAATTCAGCAGAGTATGGCTGCAAATAATAACAGGTTGGAACAGCAGAGATTTGCAGCAGGGCTAGGTAACACTAGTAATAATACAGAGAGTACTAATAGTTCTTCCAAGTATAGTAACCATGTAGATTTACCTAAGTTCAATGAGGAAGATCCAGAAATATTCTTTTTACATTTTAAGAAATTAGCAGTCAGCATGAACTGGCCTGTGGATCAATCGGTTGCCATTATGCAAGGACAATTTAAGGGTAAAGCTCAGGAGGTATTTGCATCTATTCCTGCTGAGAATTCTTTCGACTTTAAATTTGTTCAACTGAGCATCTTGAATGCATACCAGCAGATCCCAGAGGCACATAGACAAAAATTCAGAAGTTTTAAAAGAGCACATGACCAGACTATTTCTGACTTTGTACGGGTTAAATTAAAATATTTTGACAGATGGATTAAAGCACTTAATATTGCAGAGTTTGAGAGACCTCATAGTAACTGAGGAAGTATTGGGATGTCTACCAGAGAAATTAGCTTTGTTTATGGCAGAAAATAAACAAACCACTGATCTTATGAAACTAGCCAAGCTAGCTGATGAGCATGAAATATTTACTAAGGTGCCTTTTCGAGCACCAGTTAATCATTATAATGCTAAAACTAATTATTATGCTCCTAAAAATCATGTTTTCCAGGCCCGACCAGCTACCTCACTTCTCCCCTGAACCCTTGTCATATAAAGCCTAAAACTGAGAAACTACAGACAGGGTTGTCACCCTCAAGTAATGTAGTGATTAAACCTGCAGTTGGTTCGGATGTTTCGACCACTGGCAGATATTGCACGCATTGCAGGAGAAGAGGTCATGTGGTAAATTCCTGTTATGCTTTGCACCCTGAGTTAAGACCAACTGGTCTGATTATGAGTAGGGGTTTGCAAACCTTTAATGCAAATGTTGCTTCAGTCATGCCCAAGTGGAAGACTAATTTTGAACCATACCTACATTATGTACTAGTGGAACCTGGAATCTAGTGCAGTTGTTAAGGGACACTGCTGCTTCCCAGTTTTTAATTTCTCGCCGTGTTCTTACTGATGTTACCACCAAAGACACTGGAGAGGTAGTGTTATTACAGGGACTTGGAGGTCATGTCCAGTGTGTACCATTAATTAAAGTTAACCTGAAGTCTTCTATTACACCAGGTTGGTGCACTGTAGCAGTTAGTGAGCAGTTGCCCATCGCTGGGATTGATATTATTGTAGGTAATGATTTTGACAAGTGTCACGTCAGTGGGACCGATTGTCCTGTTGTGGTTACTAACCCTAGTTGTGTACTGGTTCAACCAGATGTGGATGATGGTGTCATTTATCCAGCCTGTGTTGTGACCAGATCCATGGGTAAGCAGAATGTGGTAAGTCCTGCTACTACCAAGGTGGATGTTCTCGAGGCCAGGACTCCTTCAGACAGGGAGGTGGAGGTGGACCTTGAGGATACATTCTTAGCTCACGCGGATGTCGAGAGTGAGGCCGGTGCCAAAGCCCTAATTTATTCTGACCCAGATGGTCTGGAAGAGGTGGCCCAGGTACCAGTGCCAATACTTTGGAGGAGAGTACGGGCTGTTATTTCAATGATCGATGTATGATGAGAAGATGGAGACCATCAGGAACTCCCTCATAAGATGATTGTGAGTCTAAAACCCAGCTCGTTGTGCCAACTGAGTATAGGGAGCAGGTATTGCAAGCTGCCCATGATGACCTGATGGGAGGTTACCAAGGAATTACCAGTATGTATCAAAAGATCTTTAAACTTTTCTATTGGCCAAAACTTAAAAAGGATGTGGTCAGATATTGTCACAATTGTGTTGTGTGTCAAACTGTTGATAAGGCAAATCAGACTGTGCCACGAGCACCATTATACCCTATTGTATTGCCTACCTTGAGGTTACCTTGAGGTGCTTCCGGGGCTTAGTGTCCCCGCGGCCCGGTCGTCGACCAGGCCTCCTGGTTGCTGGACTGATCAACCAGGCTGTTAGACGCGGCTGCTCGCAGCCTGACGTATGAGTCACAGCCTGGTTGATCAGGTATCCTTTGGAGGTGCTTATCCAGTTCTCTCTTGAACACTGTGAGGGGTCGGCCAGTTATGCCCCTTATGTGCAGCGGAAGCGTGTTGAACAGTCTCGGGCCTCTGATGTTGATAGAGTTCTCTCTCAGAGTACCTGTTGCACCTCTGCTCTTCAACGGGGGTATTCTGCACATCCTGCCATGCCTTCTGGTCTCATGTGCTGTTATTTCTGTGTGCAGGTTTGGGACCAGCCCCTCAATTATTTTCCACCTGTAAATTATTATGTATCTCTCCCGCCTGCGCTCAAGGGAGTACAGATTTAGGCTCTTTAGTCGGTCCCAGTAATTTAGATGTTTTACTGAGTGGATTCTAGCAGTAAAGGATCTCTGCACGCTCTCCAGGTCAGCAATTTCTCCAGCTTTGAAAGGGGCTGTCATTGTGCAGCAGTACTCCACTCTAGAGAGCACAAGCGTTTTGAAAAGTATCATCATCGGTATAGCATCTCTAGTGTGGAAAGTTCTTATTATCCAACCTGTCATTTTTCTTGCAGTTGTGACGGCTACTTTATTGTGTTCTTTAATGGTAAGGTCTTCCGACATGAGTACACCCAGATCCTTTACATTGCCTTTTCGTTCTATGTTATGATTTGCCTGAGTTTTGTACGTGGTTTCTGTTTTTATATTTTCAATTTTTCCGTAGCGCATGAGCTGGAACTTATCTCGTTAAACACCATATTATTTTCTGTAGCCCATAGAAAGACCTGATCTACATCTGATTGGAGGAGGAGCCAGAGGAGCCTTTTACTCACGTGGTACTGGATTGTGTCGGACCTTTACCCCGTACCAAATCCGGAAATATGTATGTGTTTACATTTTTATGTATGACCACCAGGTTCCCTGAAGTATATGCATTACGTAACATTAGAGCTTCTACAATTATAAGGCAGTTGGAACGATTTTTTTTTCACTATTTGGTATGGCCCGTATAATTCAAATTGATAATGGGAGCAATTTTTGTTCCACAACATTTAAAACCTTTTGTAATTCATTTGGTATTCAGCATAATTTGTCCAGTCCTTACCATCCTTATTCAAGGGGGAATCGAGCGGTTCCACCAAACTCTCAAGAAGATGTTGAAAGCAACTGGGGAAGATTTACCCAGACATTGGGATGATAATTTACCATTTGTTTTATTTGCTGCCAGAGATGGATTGCGCAGTGCCCTAGGCTGCTCTACTTTCGATCTTGTATTCGGACATCAGATGAGAGGACCTTTAAAAATGTTGCAGGAGAAGATGTTGGGAGATGTTACATCCAGGCAGAGTGAGCGTTACCTGACGGATGTAAAAAGCAAGCTGTCCAGAACGAGGGAGTTGGCCTTACGACATCTAAGTGAACAACAACAGGTAATGAAGGAGAAACATGACAAGAGGTTCAAGGCCAAACTTAGAATTTTTGAACTAGGAGATTTGGTAATGGTCTTGAAGCCTCGTATGGGTACTTCCATATCACATAAATTTGCAGGACCGTATCAAGTAGTAAAACGTCTTGGTGAGGTTACTTACAAAGTTTGCAATCCCCAACAGAAACGTCAAACCATGAGTGTACATGTGAACCGGTTGAAGGCTTATTGTGGGCTCAGTATTGTGGCTTGTTGTGTCCCTGAGGAGGTAAATCCTGAAGAGTCGAGTGTTGTAGGGGAAGATGGTAATCCTCTTTTATCTAATTCCAGTTCCGGGGAAGAATTGTTGTGTCATTTGCAGGATGAGGAGAGAGCAGAGTTCCAGGACCTGTTGAAGATGTCCTCTAACTTGTTTGGGTAGGTCCCCACTCAGACTTCTCTCATTACTCATGACATTAACCTGACTGATGTAACTCTAATTCGGCTACACCCTTATCGAGTGACACCCGAGAAACGACGTATCATCCAGGAGGAGGTTGATTATCTTCTTCGACATGGGTTCATTGGACCCAGTCAGAGCTCCTGGAGTTCACCGTGTTTAGTGGTACCAAAACCAGAGGATAAAAGGAGATTAGTAGTGGATTATAGAAAACTCAACCAGATAACTGTAGTTGATGTATATCCATTAACTTTATTGGAGGACTGTATTGACACTATAGGTCATGCTCAGTTTGTATCTAAATTGGACTTATCTAAAGTGTATCACCAGATACCACTTACAGATTTTGCAAGTGGCAGCACTTATCACTCCTGATGGAGCATTCGTGTTTAATGTGATGCCGTTTGGATTAAGGAATGCTAAAGCAACGTTTCAAAAGTTAATGAATTCTTTGTTGAAGGATGTGCCAGATTGTAGGGCATATTTGGATGACATTGTAATTTTCATTAAGAGTTGGGTAGACTATATGTCCAGTTTAAAGAAATTGATTACTGTGTTACAACATGCTAATTTGACTATGAATATGAAGAAATGTAGTTGGGCTAAAGGAACAATAGTGTACTTAGGACATGAGGTCGGACAAGGTAGCATAGTCCCATTGCAAGACAATATCCAGGCAATTGTGGATTACTCAGTACTAACCAGTAAGAAGTCTGTGCAGAGATTTATTGGGATGTGTGCATATTATAGGAGATATTGTAAAAACGTTTTCATTGTTTCTGCACCTATAACCAATCTTCTAAGAAATCAGGTAAAATTCAAATGGACGCAGGAGTGTCAGAACTATTTTCAGGAGTTGAAAGGAATTCTCTCAACCTCACCTGTGCTAGCTAGTTGCCCCCAGGAGGTCAAACTAGTGTTCCCAGGAGGTTAAACTAGTGCCCCACTGGAGGTCAAACTAGAGCCCCACTGGAGGTCAAACTAGTGTCCCAGGAAGTAAAACTAGTGCCCCCAGAGTAGTGTGGATGGCAGTCCACAGGGGATTTTTTTTTGGTGGGGGGGAAAAATCCTGTGTGGGAGCCATGGTTTTCAGGTCCAATATCCTGCGTGTGAGCCAGGGTTTTCAGGTTCAATATCCCGCGTGTGAGCCATGGTTTTCAGGTTCAATATCCCGCGTGTGAGCCAGGGTTTTCAGGTTCCAATATCCCCTGTAGTGTGTCAGGTTTTTCAGGTAAATTTGGGAAGTCACAGATTTTAGAAGTTGTTAAAAGTTCTTATGATGAAAATAATTTCCGAGACTTTAGAAGTTTGTTAAAAGTTCTTATGGGAGAAATTCAAAATCGTGTTTATGAGCCAGGGTTTTTCAGGTAAATTTGGCTAGTCACAGATTTGGAATTCTTATGATGAAATAATGTCATACGAGTTTGTTAAAGTTCTTATGATGAAAATAATGTCATAAGAGTTTGTTAAGAGTTCTTATGGGCAAAATTCAAGTCACTGATGTGGAATTAAGGAAATTCTTATGATGAAATAATGTCATACGTGTTTGTTAAAAGTTCTTATGATGAAAATAATGTCTTACGAGTTTGTTAAGAGTTCATATGGGAAAATTTTTTCAGAGTTCCTACCGATAATAAACAGATATTTAGGCTGTATATGTTTAAGTTAGATTCTTACTTAGAAACTATTATATTGCTATATATCTGAATCATTTTACGGCCTTCCCCCTGCATCTCCCACTCATACCTCACACCACCTCCCTCCCCCCCATACCTCACAATCTCTCGCGTCACCTGTGTTTACTTTACGTCGTTAGCCGGTCAGCCAGACGCCGCATGCAGGTCACCTCTTTAATCTTATCTTATCTTCTCCATAATATCTGGACCGTCCCTCTCTCTCTTCCTATTTCCTTACAGCTATTTTCAGAGTTTCAAATAATCATAGAAGTTTATTTATATGTTTATGACCGAATTTGTAAAAAGACCATTTTCAGAGAATATTGTCTTAGATGTTTTGTTAAGGAAAACAGACAACTTAGCCATACCGTTTAGTTTTATATCCATTTACGGCTATTTCACCTGTAAAGACCAAAATTGAACAGAGCCCAGTTATAGACAGAATTTCGTCAGACTCTATTTTATACCTAAAAATGAACAGAGTCCACTTTGTGAGCAAAATTAGTCAGAGACAGTTTTAAGCTTAAATTTCATCAGAGTCCAATTATCAACAGAAATTCTTCAGAGTCCAGTTTGCTAGCAAAATTAGTCAGAGACAGTTTTAAGCTCAAATTTCATCAGAGTCCAATTATTAACAGAAATTCGTCAGAGTCCAATTAACGACAGAAATTTGACAGAGTCCATTTTCTACCCAATTTTCATCAGAGTCCAGTTTATACCGAAAATTCGCCAGAGTCCACTTTGAGAGCAAAATTTATCAGAGTCCAGTTCATGATCGAAATTAATCAGAGTCCAATTGAAGACCCAAATTTGACAGAGACCACATTTTCGCTACTAGCAGTCCAATCCCCCTGAAATTTTAAGCAGTCATATTTCAATCGTAGTAAATAATATCAAGTCAGTTACTGAGCTCCAGCTCTCGTCCCCCACCCTACTCCCCCCTCAAGTCTTTGTGAATATCCTATCAATTCCCCTGAAATTTTTACCCTCTGTATTTCAGACACCGTAAATAAGATCAAAAACAGTTAACGAGCTCCAGCTCTCGTCCCCACCTTAGTTCTCTCTCGTATCTTTGTAAATAACCCATCAATTTCCCTGAAATTTTTACCCTCTGTATTTCAGACATAGTAAATATGATGTAAACAATTATAAAACTCTAGCTCTTGTCCTCTGTCCAAGTTCACTCCTGTAAATTCATTACTATCAGTCCAAATCCCCCTGCGAATTAAACACCCAACTACATTTTCAGACATAGTAAATAAAAGCCAGTTCAGTTATCAAGTTTCAACTCTTGTCCCCCAGCTTAGTTCATTTTGTAAAAGTTCTTTATTTTCCAACTAAATCACCTGAGATTTAAGATCACCTTATTTCTAACGTAGTAAAATTAATCAGGGCATTAGCCAAGCTACATTTCCTCTGTCTTAGATCATCGAACATAGTTATAACCGATCAAGTCCCTCTCCAGCCTAACTCTTTATCAGAGTAATCACCTTACCCTTTCCCTCCCTTACCTTCTCATCCCCAACGTATCCAAACCTTCAATAATCATACTGTATTTGCATATTTTCTCTATATTCAGCTGTGTTCTTCACATTTTTTCAATGTTTTCTGTGTTCACTCTATGTTCTACAAACGTTCACAGCATGCTCAGTTCTAATTTTTTCTACTATTTTCCCCGTATGTTCACTATGTTCTTTGTCATCTCTTGAGGTTATCTTGAGATGATTTCGGGGCTTTTTAGTGTCCCCGCTGCCCGGTCCTCGACCAGACCTCCACTCCCAGGAAGCAACCCGTGACAGCTGACTAACACCCAGGTACCTATTTACTGCTAGGTAACAGGGGCATAGGGTGAAAGAAACTCAGCCCATTGTTTCTCGCCAGCGCCTGGGATCAAACCCAAGACCACAGGATCACAAGTCCAGCGTGCTGTCCGCTCGGCCGACCGGCTCCCTCATGTCATGTTTTCATGTACATCATATGTTCTCTGTATAACTTTTATACTCAATATTCATGTTCTCAATGTTCTTAGCTTGTTCTTCACATGTTCAGTGTTCATTCTTTGTATTCCCTATGTTCCTTATCATGTCTTCATATTCTCTATAAGTTCATATTCCCTGCATGTTCACTATATTCATCAACTTTTTCTTACATGTTTTCTAACCCTAATTTAATCAATTAAATTTCTCATCTAAGGTTGAGGATGTATTAATGAATTTCCACTGTCAAGCCTATGAGGTGCAATTCAATTAGCTCATAAGTCAAAATGACTAGACTACTAATCTCTCTGTCGACTCAAGAGTCTTTCTTGATTTTAATGAATAACCTTTTCATTTCTCTAATACTACATTATTTTAGCTAGTTAGCAGCTTAGTTATAGCATTAGTCAGAATGACTACAGCACGGCAGTGCATATTAAATCAAATTTCCTCATTTGAGTTTGGGGTGATCATAATGCTTAGTGATGTGTTATTGTCAATGAAGTCAACAGTTACAAGTCACAGCGACCCTAGACAGTGACCTTACTGTAGTATCGAAGTCTCCTTGATCTTGAGTGACCCAGTGAATAATACTTTAATTACTGTATAATAATGTAGAATACAACTTATACATTAATGTTATCAGTTCTTGAGAACATTTTCTGATTTTACCTATAATTCAGCAACTACGTAATGACACCATTACATGTCACTGTGACCCTAGTTTTTTTATTGATATAAAAAATACAAATCACAAAGCACATAACAAAGAGAGAACAGAAAAAAATAACACATAATCGGCACAGGACAAAACATATGGCACAGGAATTTGACAAATTACATCATGTAAAAGGCAAAAGAACACCCACAAAACATGAACATAAATACAATCTCCACTGTAAATGAAAGGGGTGGATAACAAATTACAAACCCGGGCACCCCAAAACCCCACACAGAGGAGCACAAAAATACACAAAAGGTATGCTCCAGAGACATAGGAGCAACAAGTACAGATACTGTAAGTAACATAAAAGGCATAAATAGTAAATCGCGCACAGAGCAAATTTAAAGGCCCACGCAGGAGCCAGGAAAGAAACACACCCACACACACAATCACATCAAACCACCCCGAAGGACAGGGGAAGAGCAAACACACAAGCACAGGCGCAGCTTCAACAGAGACAACACACTCCGCCCATCCCCTGCCAAAGAGGCCCTCAGGAGGGCCGGAGACCCAAGGCAAACCGGGACAGACCCACCCTACCAACCCACAGCCAAAATCCAGGAACCCAACCCAATCCCAACTAAATAAAGGCAGCCCCACTAACATACGCATCAGTAGACTAACCGCAAAAGGCTTCCGAAAAAGCGTGCTGCAGCCACCACCAGGTGTACCCATGCGGCCCTAAAAAACCCCAAAACCCTCCCTCCGACCAACCCACACACAATACACATAGTCTGCGATGAGAAGACATAAGGTATTCCGCACCCATCTAGAACCCCGCGGAAAACACCAAAACAAAAAGCGCAGGAAACCACCCCGATACCCCGGCCCACAAACCACGGCCAACACATCACGAAATCAATCAAACAAACCACGCAGCCGCTCACGAAAATAAAAGACATGCAACTGAGACTCGGGTAACCCACAGTGCACACACTCCGCACAAGTGTGCAAACCCAGCATGCACAGCCGTTTATTCGTCGCCAACGACAAATGCAATATGTGAAACAACAACTCCCGCTGCTGCGACGACAAAAACCGCGCCCCCAACGCCGCCCACACCTCCCCCCAACCCCAACACGGGAACAAGGCCTCCCACTCGCTGCCGGACACGACAAAACCAAACCCCATAGACCGACTTAACCGAAAGAGACATATCACCAGGACAATGGCAGACAGCCCGAAGAATGTCCACCGCCCAAGAGTAAACAGGAGGGGTACAAAGGGCCACCTCCTGACAATCAACACAAATCTACCAAAAAACTAAACCGAACCGAGCAGTAAAAAACGCACAAAGCATTAAGCCCCCACCCAACTCCCACCCCAGATTCAACGAGACCCAGAACAACGCCCGAGCCCTGGTAAACACGTCAGGAATACCGACCCCACCCTCCTGCACAGCCAACACCAACGTCGAGCGACGAACCGGGTGGTAACGACCACACCACACGTACCTATAAACCTGACGTTCCAACCCCAGAGACAACCGGCGAACTAAGGGGAAGCACCGAGCCACGAACCAGACACGCGATAACACAACTTGCAAGTAACAAGCAACGCCCGCTGATAGATCGTCAACGGGTGTGCCGACAACATCCCAACCGTAACGCCAACACTACGAGAAACCGCACTCTAATTATATTCCAAAGAGAGCTCGTAAGAAGCAAACCAGGTGACCCCCAGAACCCGCAGAGAGGAGACCACCGGAAACCAGGACCCCTCCCACACAAGGTGAGAGGACCACCCACCGAAACCCATAAGACTGGACTTAGCACGATTAAACAGGGCCCCAGTGGCCAACTCAAACCTCTCAACCACGGTTTGCACAGCCCCAACAGAACCCTCAGAGGCTATGACCAGAACGGTATCATCTGCATAACTGCAGATGGGCAACTGTAGACCAAAAGGCAGCCGGAGGGGAAGGATCAAGGCACAAGCCTTGACCAGAAAAAAAGGCTCCTGAAAGAGCACATGAAGAAGCATAGAAAGTGGACAACCCTGATGCACTGAACGGCGCACAGGGAAAAGGAGCACTCAAGAACCCATTGATGCACACACAACTACAACAATGAGCATTCAACATACGCACCCAACGAACAAACAAAGGCGCTCCAACACACGAAAAAAGCCGCTCCAACACACGAAAAACAAAGGCAAGTGATACACGGTCGAAAGCCTTCGACCAATCCAAGCAGAGCATCGCCGCCGACAAGCGAGATTCCGAAACGTAGAGAAGCACATCCCGAAACAACACATTGCACTGCAGCAAAGAGTGGCCAGGAACATCACAAAACTGTTCTGCAGAAACAACAGACACAACAACACGTCGACACCGACCAGCTAAAAACTTGGACAGGACCTTATAGTCCACATTCAACAAATTAATGGGACTCCAGTTCGAGAAGAACCGGAAATCGCCCGGCTTCGGGAGCAGCCGTATGATCCAATCACACTGAGACACAGGCAGAACACACCCCCTAAGGCAAGCCCGTACCGCCCCCAAAAGAACACCCCCCGCACATCCTAAAAAGCAATATAAAACTCTACAGGACGGACATCCGAGCCCGGCACCTTCCCGGAACGAAACGACCTGACCACATCGAAAAGTTCCACCAACGAAACATCTTCCACTAAACGAACACAATCCACAGCAGACAACCCCGGAATGCACCCACTCAAGAAAGCATCCGCAAGTGCGTCGTCCCCCTCCATCACCCCATAGAGTGCCGCCAACTCCTGCCGAACATAATGCACCACACCATCGGTGTCCAAACAATGGACCCATCCGGCCGCTGCAGAGCCATAAAAAGAGTAACGCGCAGCCTTCACCTTCCCTAAAAGAAAGGGGGAAAGCCGTTCTCCTGTCGACACGCTCACTCACACGAGCATGCACACAAACACCCTTAGCCCACTCATTCCTCAAACCACAAATACGCTCCATACACTCCGCAATCTCCCCAAAACAGTCAATCCCAGCATTGAACAGCACATACAACCGCGAAAGGCGGGCCCGCAGCAACCGCAGAAACCCAAACCTCCCAGCAGCCTCCCGTTTGGCCACCACCAGAAAAAACGACCAACACTGCACCTTACACCACTCCCACCAATCCAAAACAGATGGAAACTCAGAGCACCGGGCAAGAATCCTGACCCACCAGACACGACACTGCCCACAACTCTTGGACTACGCAACGACCCACAATTGAGTTTCCAACACCCCTCACCGACTCGCACCTGACTGCGCACACCAACCCAGATCACCACCAAACAATGGTCGGAGAAGGCTCCTGGGACAATGTGGAATGCAAACACTGAACATACACCCGATCAATCCGCAAACGTGCCCCATGCACAGCAAAAGTAAAATTCAACATGCCACCACATAGCACAGCAGCATCCCTGAAACCGCAAGAACACACCACCTCCAACAGCGCACCCGAGATATTCTGCGGGTGGGCGCTATTACAGTCCCGCGCACTCGTTATACAATTAAAATCCCCACCAAAAACCATACCTTGCATATCATGACGCAGGAAGGGGAGAAGGCCCACCCTAAAAAACTCCTCTCGCTCCTGACGGCGTGCCGCCCACGAGGGGGCGTACACCCTCAGGAACGGAAAGACGACCCCCAAAAACTCCACTCGAACAAACAAAAGCCACCCATCCTCATCCATCTCTGTGTGAGCACGTAGATGGAAGCCCTCCGAGAAACAACATAAGCGTCCCCCAAAGGACGTCCTCGGCGGATTTAACACATGATAATGGGCACACAAGCTCTGCAACAGACACACATCATGAACATTATGCTCCTGGATCAGAGCCACATCCACAGGCTGCTGCAGAACATCCAACAGGCCCAACTGGACCCCCAAGATCATTTAAACCCCGAACGTTCAACGACGCACACACAACATAGGGCGCCATCGGAAGAACCTCAGGACACCCCCAACCCGACACTTTCCCCAGGGGAAACATCCGCACCCCCAGTGGGAGCCGCACCCACCCCACCAGGCTCAACCACTCGCCGCACCCCGGAAGATGGCTGGTCAGGAACCCTCACAAGCAGCAAGGAGGAGACACCACGCGACGAGGCATCCCCAGGCACTGACAACACCATCCACGTCCTTCGCCACCTCGGTCCCCACGCCACACTCAACGCCCTGCACACCGCCAGACCCCGCGTTCGAAGGGGGGGAGGAACTGCGGGAGGAGTGGAGGGAGGAGCTCCTGCCAAAGCCAAACCACCTCGATCCTCTTCCCGGGGGGAACCCCCTGCTATGCGACCGATCCCTCAGAGCGCGCTTCCAGCAAGGGACAGAAGAACACAGCGCAACCACGGGAGGCACAGCACTATCAACAGCAGATGGCGACGCCACTGCACCAGCACCAGGAACACCGCTGAGCTCACCATCAGGAGACACGGGACCCACACCATCCCCAGCCTCGGGAAGCGCACCGGCTCCAGCACAAGGGCCGCCCTCCGGCCCCACACCAAACGTGGCGTACTCCATGGATTCACACGGAGTGCGATGTACCTCTGTCGCCACCAGCAACTGAGCACATGGAGCAGGAACCGCCAGACCAGCAGAGTCAACCGGCAAATCAGACAAAACAGCAGCAGACGAAGAGGAAGGTACAGCAGGGGAAGACACCTCCTCAGGCACACCCACAGAGCCCAGACCTACCGGGGTCGACCTTACCTCCGGCAAGTGCGGGAAATCATCCCGCACTTGGAACACCGACGGGTCCTCCGTGTGAGGAGCACGTCAACCAGCGGCGAAGTGACCCCACCTCACCACACCAGAAGCAGGAGCGAGTCTGTCCTTGGTAAAAAACCTGTACGTAGAACCCACACACAGCCACCCGGGAGGGAATATTCCCAGAGAGCCTCATGCGCAAAGTACGCGCATCCATACGGAGCCCCTTCAGTCGTCCACTATGAAGACAGGTATGATGATGCACCAACACCGCACCATATTTACGGAACGCATCACATAGCTCATCCTCAGGAGAGTGCACCGGCGCGCCATGGACGCTCACAAAGGTCAAGGGTTCCCACGGACTCGAGACCTCCACCGTCACAGCAGAATCAGGAACCGCATGCGTCTGCGCATCCCAGCGGCGCACAAACAGCTGATAGGTACTGGACGAGGAGAACGTCACCACCACTCAGGTAGATGAAAGTTTTTCCAAACCGTAGAGATCAGGGAACTCCATGCCCAGTACGTCCATGAGGGCAACTTCCTCCTGGGGCCGAGAAATCTAGCCGCACGGTGTCGACACGGCGAACACGGCCACCACCAGCCGTCGCCATAACACCTGCCGGCCCCGGCCAACGGCCGCACCCTACCGTCAACAACGACCACCACGGAGCAGCTACAGGCTAACACTGACAGCTCAGGCCGAACGTCAGCGCCCTCCGGTAGCAGAGTGGCGAATCCAGTGACCCTAGTTGTTGAGTCTACTGTAAACTTTAGAGAGTTCTTGATTACAGATATCTTAATCATTTAATGTATCAACATTTAACATGAGTTTCCTAAGAAGACTTAGAGTCTTATCTGTCTCTAGCAGATTCGGGACATTCGTTACTAACGTACTAACGTACTAACTTTCTAATCCATAATATAACTTTGGAATGAGTACATCAGTACTTAGAAATGCGACCCGAGAATTCCCCATACCCCCCGGAGTTATGTTGGAAAGTTTCCAACACTAATACTTCATTTCTTGTATTACAATACATCATTATTGTATTAACCATATTAATTAGGAAAGGAAGAGATTGTGACGAGTATTTATGTCACAATTAAATGTTTCATGTTATAATATAACTTCTTGCAGCGTAAGTCGATTATTAAAGCTGCGTAAATAAATGAGAGGAAGCGGAATTATTTTACCTTTTAATAACTTCCACTGGAATGGTTAGTTTTAACTAAATAAGCAAGTTCCAGTAAGCAGTAATGTGCTACGTAAATAAACTTATTAATAAGCGATTATCCTTAGTAAAGGAAAGTAATTAACCGAACTCTGTTTAGATCCGACAATGTGGAGATATTTCCTGGTTCTGGCTGACGCAACAGCCAGAACCAGGTTGCCAAACAGCTATGACATCACGGCATCATGGAGATTAGGAAGGATTTGGCAGAATACTGCGTGGTATGAACTATTGTTCTAATTATTTCTACAAGTTAGTAATTTTAGTAACTACTTGTTGTTAATACAAAAATGTTGTATAAAAATGTAAAATATGTATGAAAACTATTGCTTATTTCCAACATGCCGTGTACTGGCTGGTGTTGTGGGTGTAGTGTGTGTTGGCTGGTGTTGTGGGTACTGGCTGGTGTTGTGGGTGCTGTGTGCTGGTTGGTGTTGTGGGTGCTGTGTACTTACTGGTGTTGTGGGTGCAGTGTGTGTTGGCAGGTGTTGTGGGTGCTGTGTGCTGGCTGGTGTTGTGGGTGCTGTGTGCTGACTGGTGTTGTGGGTGCTGTGTGCTGGCTGGTGTTGGAGGTGCTGTATGCTGGCTGGTGTTGTGGGTGCTGTATGCTAGCTGGTGTTGTGGGTGCTGTGTGCTGACTGGTGTTGTGGGTGCCGTGTATTGGCTGGTGTTGTGGGTACTGTGTGCTGGTTGGGGTTGTGGGTGCTGTGTGCTGGCTGGTATTGTGGGTGCTGTGTGCTGACTGGTGTTGTGGGTGCCGTGTACTGGCTGGTGTTGTGGGTGCTGTGTGCTGGCTGGTATTGTGGGTGCTGTGTGCTGGCTGGTGTTGTGGGTGCTGTATGCTAGCTGGTGTTGTGGATACTGTGTGCTGGCTGGTGTTGTGGGTACTGTGTGCTGACTGGTGTTGTGGGTGCCGTGTATTGGCTGGTGTTGTGGGTACTGTGTGCTGGCCTGTGTTTTGGGTGTTGTGTGCTGGCTGGTGTTGTGGGTGCTGTATGCTGGCTGGTGTTGTGGATGCTGTGTGCTGGCTGGTGCTGTGGGTACTGTGTGCTGGCTGGTGTTGTGGGTGCTGTGTACTGGCTGGTGTTGTGGGTGCTTTGTGTTGGCTGGTGATGTGGGTGCTGTATGCTGGCTGGTGTGGTGCGTGCTGTGTGATGGCTGGTGTTGTGGATGCTTTATGCTGGCTGGTGTTGTGGGTGTTGTATGCTGGCTGGTGTTGTGGATGCTGTGTGCTGGCTGGTGTGGTGGGTGCTGAGTGATGGCTGGTGTTGTGGGTGCTGTGTACTGACTGGTGTTGTGGGTGCTGTATGCTGGCTGGTGTTGTGGGTGTTGTATGCTGGCTGGTGTTGTGGATGCTGTGTACAGGCAGGTGTTGTGGGTGCTGTATGCTTGCTGGTGTTGTGGATGCTGTGTGCTGGCTGGTGTTGTGGGTGTTGTATGCTGGCTGGTGTTGTTGATGCTGTGTGCTGGCTGGTGCTTTGGGTACTGTGTGCTTGCTGGTGTTCTGGGTGCTGTGTACTGGCTGGTGTTGTGGGTGCTATGTGTTGGCTGGTGTTTTGGGTGCTGTATGCTGGCTGGTGTTGTGGGTGCTGTATGCTGGCTGGTGTTGTGGGTGATGTATGCTGGCTGGTGTTGTGGATGCTGTGTGCTGGCTGGTGTTGTAGGTGCTGTGTGCTGACTGGTGTTGTGGGTGCTGTGTACTGGCTGGTGTTGTGGGTGTTGTATGCTGGCTGGTGTTGTGAGTGTTGTATGCTGGCTGGTGTTGTGGATGCTGTGTACTGGCTGGTGTTGGGGGTGCTGTATGCTGGCTGGTGTTGTGGGTGCTTTGTACTGGCTGGGGTTGTGGGTGCTATGTGCTGGCTGGTGTTGTGGGTGTTGTATGCTGGCTGGTGTTCTGGATGCTGTATACTGGCTGGTGTTGTGGGTGTTGTATGCTGGCTGGTGTTGTGGGTGCTGTGTACTGCCTGGTGTTGTGGGTGCTATGTGCTGGCTGGTGTTGTGGGTGCTGTGTGCTGGCTGGTGTTGTGGGTGCTGTGTGCTAGCTGGTGTTGTGGGTGCTGTGTGCAGGCTGGTGTTGTGGGTGCTGTGTGCTAGCTGGTGTTGAGGGTGCTATGTGCTGGTTGGTGTTGTGGGTGCTGTGTGCTGACTGGTGTTGTGGGTTCTGTGTGCTAGCTGGTGTTGTGGGTGCTATGTGCTGGCTGGTGTTGTGGGTGCTATGTGCTGGCTGGTGTTGTGGGTGCTGTGTGCTGGCTGGTGTTGTGGGTGCTGTATGCTGGCTGGTGTTGTGGGTGCCATGTACTTACTGGTGTTGTTGGTGCTGTGTGCTGGCTGGTGTTGTGGGTGCTGTGTGCTGGCTGGTGTTGTGGGGCTGTGTGCTGACTGGAATGTGGGTACCGTGTACTGCCTGGTGTTGTGGGTGCTGTGTGCTGGCTGGTGTTGTGGGTGCTGTATGCTGGCTGGTGTTGTGGGTGCTGTATGCTGGCTGGTGTTGTGGGTGCTGTGTGCTGACTGGTGTTGTGGGTGCCGTGCACTGGCTGGTGTTGTGGGTACTGTGTGCTGGCTGGTGTTGTGGGTGCTGTGTGCTGGCTGGTGTTGTGGGTGCTGTGTGCTGGCTGGTGTTGCGGGTGCTGTGTGCTGGCTGGTGTCGTGGGTGCTGTGTGCTGACTGGTATTGTGGGTGCTGTGTACTGGCTGGTGTTGTGGGTGCCGTGTGCTGGCTGGTGTTGTGGGTGCTATGTGTTGGCTCGTGTTGTGGGTGCAGTATGCTGGCTGGTGTTGTGGGTGCTGTGTAGTGCCTGGTGTTGTGGGTGCTATGTGCTGGCTGGTGTTGTGGGTGCTGTGTGCTAGCTGGTGTTGTGGATGCTATGTGCTGGCTGGTGTTGTGGGTGCTGTATGCCGGTTGGTGTTGTGGGTGTTGTATGTTGGCTGGTGTTGTGGGTACTGTATGCTGGCTGGTGTTGTAGGTGCTGTGTGCTGGCTGGTGTTGTGGGTGCTGTATGCTGGCTGGTGTTGTGGGTGCTGTATGCTTGCTGGTGTTGTGGGTGCTGTGTGCTGACTGGTGTTGTGAGTGCTGTGTACTGCCTGGTGTTGTGGGTGATATGTGCTGGCTGGTGTTGTGGGTGCCATGCTGTATGCCGGTTGGTGTTGTGGGTGTTGTATGTTGGCTGGTGTTGTGGGTACTGTATGCTGGCTGGTGTTGTGGGTGCTGTATGCTGGCTGGTGTTGTGGGTGCTGTATGCTTGCTGGTGTTGTTGGTGCTGTGTGCTGACTGGTGTTGTGGGTGCTGTGTACTGCCTGGTGTTGTGCGTGCTGTGTGCTGGCTGGTGTTGGAGGTGCTGTATGCTGGCTGGTGTTGTGGGTGCTGTATGCTAGCTGGTGTTGAGGGTGCTGTGTGCTGACTGGTGTTGTGGGTGCCGTGTATTGGCTAGTGTTGTGGGTACTGTGTGCTGGCTGGTGTTGTGGGTGCTATGTGCTGGCTGGTGTTGTGGGTGCTGTGTGCTGACTGGTGTTGTGGGTGTTGTGTACTGTCTGGTGTTGTGGGTGCTGTGTGCTGGCTGGTATTGTGGGTGCTGTGTGCTGGTTGGTGTTGTGGGTACTGTGTACTGGCCTGTGTTTTGGGTGCTGTGTGCTGGCTGGTGTTGTGGGTGCTGTATGCTGGCTGGTGTTGTGGATGCTGTGTACTGGCTGGTGCTGTGGGTTCTGTGTACTGGCTGGTGTTGTAGGTGCTTTGTGTTAGCTGGTCTTGTGGGTGCTGTATGCTGGCTGGTGTTGTGGGTGCTTTATGCTGGCTGGTGTTGTGGGTGCTTTATGCTGGCAGGTGTTGTGGGTGTTGTATGCTGGCTGGTGTTGTGGATGCTGTGTGCTGGCTGGTGTGGTGGGTGCTGTGTGATGGCTGGTGTTGTGGGTGCTGTGTACTGACTGGTGTTGGGGGTGCTGTATGCTGGCTAGTGTTGTGGGTGTTGTATGCTGGCTGGTGTTGTGGATGCTGTGTGATGGCAGGTGTTGTGGGTGCTGTATGCTGGCTGGTGCTTTGGGTAATGTGTGCTTGCTGGTGTTCTGGGTGCTGTGTACTGGCTGGTGTTGTGGGTGCTATGTGTTGGCTGGTGTTGTGGGTGCTATGTGTTGGCTGGTGTTGTGGGTGCTGTATGCTGGCTGGTGTTGTGGGTGCTGTATGCTGGCTGGTGTTGTGGATGCTGTGTGCTTGATGGTGTTGTAGGTGCTGTGTGCTGGTATAGGTGCTGTGTACTGGCTGGTGTTGTGGGTGCTGTATGCTGGCTGGTGTTGTGAGTGTTGTATGCTGGCTGGTGTTGTGGATGCTGTGTACTGGCTGGTGTTGTGGGTGCTGTATGCTGGCTGGTGTTGTGGGTGCTGTGTACTGCCTGGTGTTGTGGGTGCTGTGTGCTGGCTGGTGTTGTGGGTGCTGGCTGGTGTTGTGGGTGCTGTGTGCTAGCTGGTGTTGTGGGTGCTGTGTGCTATCTGGTGTTGTGGGTGCTGTGTGCTAGCTGGTGTTGTGGGTGCAATGTGCTGGTTGGTGTTGTGGGTGCTGTGTGCTGACAGGTGTTGTGGGTGCTGTGTGCTAGCTGGTGTTGTGGGTCCTATGTGCTGGCTGGTGTTGTGGGTGCTATGTGCTGGCTGGTGTTTTTGGTGCTGTGTGCTGGCTGGTGTTGTGGGTGCTGCATGCTGGCTGGTGTTGTGGGTGCTGTGTGCTGGCTGGTGTTGTGGGTGCTGATTGGTGTTGTGGGTACCGTGTGCTGGCTGGTGTTGTGGGTGCTGTGTGCTGGCTGGTGTTGTGGGTGCTGTATGCTGGCTGGTGTTGTGGGTGCTGTGTGCTGACTGGTGTTGTGGGTGCCGTGTACTGGCTGGTGTTGTGGGTACTGTGTGCTGGCTGGTGTTGTGGGTGCTGTGTGCTGGCTGGTGTTGTGGGTGCTGTGTGCTGGCTGGTGTTATGGGTGCTGTGTGCTGGCTCGTGTTGTGGGTGCTGTGTACTGCGTGGTGTTGTGGGTGCCGTGTGCTGGCTGGTGTTGTGGGTGCTATGTGTTGGCTGGTGTTGTGGGTGCTGTATGCTGGCTGGTGTTGTGGGTGCTGTATGCTGGCTGATGTTGTGGGTGCTGTGTACTGCCTGGTGTTGTGGGTGCTATGTGCTGGCTGGTGTTGTGGGTGCTGTGTGCTGGCTGGTGTTGTGGGTGCTATGTGCTAGCTGGTGTTATGGGTGGTGTATGCTGGTTGGTGTTGTGGGTGTTGTATGTTGGCTGGTGTTGTGGGTGCTGTATGTTGGCTGGTGTTATAATGCTGTGTGCTGGCCGGTGTTGTGGGTGCTGTATGCTGACTGGTGTTGTGAGTGCTGTGTACTGCCTGGTGTTGTGGGTGATATGTGCTGGCTGGTGTTGTGGGTGCCATGTACTTACTGGTGTTGTTGGTGCTGTGTGCTGACTGGTGTTGTGGGTGCTGTGTACTGCCTGGTGTTGTGGGTGCTGTGTGCTGGCTGGTGTTGGAGGTGCTGTATGCTGGCTGGTGTTGTGGGTGCTGTGTGCTGACTGGTGTTGTGGGTGTTGTGTACTGTCTGGTGTTGTGGGTGCAGTGTGCTGGCTGGTATTGTGGGTGCTGTGTGCTGGCTGGTGTTGTAGGTGCTGTGTGCTGACTGGTGTTGTGGGTGCTGTGTACTGGCTAGTGTTGTGGGTGTTGTATGCTGGCTGGTGTTGTGAGTGTTGTATGCTGGCTGGTGTTGTGGGTGCTTTGTACTGGCTGGGGTTGTGGGTGCTATGTGCTGGCTGGTGTTGTGGGTGTTGTATGCTGGCTGGTGTTGTGGATGCTGTATACTGGCTGGTGTTGTGGGTGTTGTATGCTGGCTGGTGTTGTGGGTGCTGTGTACTGCCTGGTGTTGTGGGTGATATGTGCTGGCTGGTGTTGTGGGTGCTGTATGCTGGCTGGTGTTGTGGGTGCTGTGTGCTAGCTGGTGTTGTGGGTGCTGTGTGCTGACTGGTGTTGTGGGTGTTGTGTACTGTCTGGTGTTGTGGGTGCTGTGTGCTGGCTGGTATTGTGGGTGCTGTGTGCTGGCTGGTGTTGTGGGTGCTGTATGCTGGCTGGTGTTGTGGGTACTGTGTGCTGGCCTGTGTTTTGGGTGCTGTGTGCTGGCTGGTGTTGTGGGTGCTGTATGCTGGCTGGTGTTGTGGATGCTGTGTACTGGCTGGTGCTGTGGGTTCTGTGTACTGGCTGGTGTTGTAGGTGCTTTGTGTTGGCTGGTCTTGTGGGTGCTGTATGCTGGCTGGTGTTGTGGGTGCTTTATGCTGGCTGGTGTTGTGGGTGTTGTATGCTGGCTGGTGTTGTGGATGCTGTGTGCTGGTTGGTGTGGTGGGTGCTGTGTGATGGCTGGTGTTGTGGGTGCTGTGTACTGACTGGTGTTGGGGGTGCTGTATGCTGGCTAGTGTTGTGGGTGTTGTATGCTGGCTGGTGTTGTGGATGCTGTGTACTGGCAGGTGTTGTGGGTGCTGTATGCTGGCTGGTGCTTGGGGTACTGTGTGCTTGCTGGTGTTCTGGGTGCTGTGTACTGGCTGGTGTTGTGGGTGCTATGTGTTGGCTGGTGTTGTGGGTGCTATGTGTTGGCTGGTGTTGTGGGTGCTGCATGCTGGCTGGTGTTGTGGGTGCTGTATGCTGGCTGGTGTTGTGGATGCTGTGTGCTGGATGGTGTTGTAGGTGCTGTGTGCTGGTGTGGGTGCTGTGTACTGGCTGGTGTTGTGGGTGCTGTATGCTGGCTGGTGTTGTGAGTGTTGTATGCTGGCTGGTGTTGTGGATGCTGTGTACTGGCTGGTGTTGTGGGTGCTGTATGCTGGCTGGTGTTGTGGGTGCTGTGTACTGCCTGGTGTTGTGGGTGCTATGTGCTGGCTGGTGTTGTGGGTGCTGGCTGGTGTTGTGGGTGCTGTGTGCTAGCTGGTGTTGTGGGTGCTGTGTGCTGGCTGGTGTTGTGGGTGCTGTGTGCTAGCTGGTGTTGTGGGTGCTATGTGCTGGTTGGTGTTGTGGGTGCTGTGTGCTGACTGGTGTTGTGGGTGCTGTGTGCTAGCTGGTGTTGTGGGTATGATGTGCTGGCTGGTGTTGTGGGTGCTATGTGCTGGCTGGTGTTTTTGGTGCTGTGTGCTGGCTGGTGTTGTGGGTGCTGTATGCTGGCTGGTGTTGTGGGTGCTGTGTGCTGGTTGGTGTTGTGGGTGCTGATTGGTGTTGTAGGTACCGTGTGCTGGCTGGTGTTGTGGGTGCTGTGTGCTGGCTGGTGTTCTGGGTGCTGTATGCTGGCTGGTGTTGTGGGTGCTGTGTGCTGACTGGTGTTGTGGGTGCCGTGTACTGGCTGGTGTTGTGGGAACTGTGTGCTGGCTGGTGTTGTGGGTGCTGTGTGCTGGCTGGTGTTGTGGGTGCTGTGTGCTGACTGGTGTTGTGGGTGTTGTGTACTGTCTGGTGTTGTGGGTGCTGTGTGCTGGCTGGTATTGTGGGTGCTGTGTGCTGGCTGGTGTTGTAGGTGCTGTGTGCTGACTGGTGTTGTGGGTGCTGTGTACTGGCTGGTGTTGTGGGTGTTGTATGCTGGCTGGTGTTGTGAGTGTTGTATGCTGGCTGGTGTTGTGGATGCTGTGTACTGGCTGGAGTTGTGGGTGCTGTATGCTGGCTGGTGTTGTGGGTGCTTTGTACTGGCTGGGGTTGTGGGTGCTATGTGCTGGCTGGTGTTGTGGGTGTTGTATGCTGGCTGGTGTTGTGGATGCTGTATACTGGCTGGTGTTATGGGTGTTGTATGCTGGCTGGTGTTGTGGGTGCTGTGTACTGCCTGGTGTTGTGGGTGATATGTGCTGGCTGGTGTTGTGGGTGCTGTATGCTGGCTGGTGTTGTGGGTGCTGTGTGCTAGCTGGTGTTGTGGGTGCTGTGTGCTGACTGGTGTTGTGGGTGTTGTGTACTGTCTGGTGTTGTGGGTGCTGTGTGCTGGCTGGTATTGTGGGTGCTGTGTGCTGGCTGGTGTTGTGGGGGCTGTATGCTGGCTGGTGTTGTGGGTACTGTGTGCTGGCCTGTGTTTTGGGTGCTGTGTGCTGGCTGGTGTTGTGGGTGCTGTATGCTGGCTGGTGTTGTGGATGCTGTGTACTGGCTGGTGCTGTGGGTTCTGTGTACTGGCTGGTGTTGTAGGTGCTTTGTGTTGGCTGGTCTTGTGGGTGCTGTATGCTGGCTGGTGTTGTGGGTGCTTTATGCTGGCTGGTGTTGTGGGTGTTGTATGCTGGCTGGTGTTGTGGATGCTGTGTGCTGGTTGGTGTGGTGGGTGCTGTGTGATGGCTGGTGTTGTGGGTGCTGTGTACTGACTGGTGTTGGGGGTGCTGTATGCTGGCTAGTGTTGTGGGTGTTGTATGCTGGCTGGTGTTGTGGATGCTGTGTACTGGCAGGTGTTGTGGGTGCTGTATGCTGGCTGGTGCTTGGGGTACTGTGTGCTTGCTGGTGTTCTGGGTGCTGTGTACTGGCTGGTGTTGTGGGTGCTATGTGTTGGCTGGTGTTGTGGGTGCTATGTGTTGGCTGGTGTTGTGGGTGCTGCATGCTGGCTGGTGTTGTGGGTGCTGTATGCTGGCTGGTGTTGTGGATGCTGTGTGCTGGATGGTGTTGTAGGTGCTGTGTGCTGGTGTGGGTGCTGTGTACTGGCTGGTGTTGTGGGTGCTGTATGCTGGCTGGTGTTGTGAGTGTTGTATGCTGGCTGGTGTTGTGGATGCTGTGTACTGGCTGGTGTTGTGGGTACTGTATGCTGGCTGGTGTTGTGGGTGCTGTGAACTGCCTGGTGTTGTGGGTGCTATGTGCTGGCTGGTGTTGTGGGTGCTGGCTGGTGTTGTGGGTGCTGTGTGCTAGCTGGTGTTGTGGGTGCTGTGTGCTGGCTGGTGTTGTGGGTGCTGTGTGCTAGCTGGTGTTGTGGGTGCTATGTGCTGGTTGGTGTTGTGGGTGCTGTGTGCTGACTGGTGTTGTGGGTGCTGTGTGCTAGCTGGTGTTGTGGGTATGATGTGCTGGCTGGTGTTGTGGGTGCTATGTGCTGGCTGGTGTTTTTGGTGCTGTGTGCTGGCTGGTGTTGTGGGTGCTGTATGCTGGCTGGTGTTGTGGGTGCTGTGTGCTGGTTGGTGTTGTGGGTGCTGATTGGTGTTGTAGGTACCGTGTGCTGGCTGGTGTTGTGGGTGCTGTGTGCTGGCTGGTGTTCTGGGTGCTGTATGCTGGCTGGTGTTGTGGGTGCTGTGTGCTGACTAGTGTTGTGGGTGCCGTGTACTGGCTGGTGTTGTGGTAACTGTGTGCTGGCTTGTGTTGTGGGTGCTGTGTGCTGGCTGGTGTTGTGGGTGCTGTGTGCTGACTGGTGTTGTGGGTGTTGTGTACTGTCTGGTGTTGTGGGTGCTGTGTGCTGGCTGGTATTGTGGGTGCTGTGTGCTGGCTGGTGTTGTAGGTGCGGTGTGCTGACTGGTGTTGTGGGTGCTGTGTACTGGCTGGTGTTGTGGGTGTTGTATGCTGGCTGGTGTTGTGAGTGTTGTATGCTGGCTGGTGTTGTGGATGCTGTGTACTGGCTGGAGTTGTGGGTGCTGTATGCTGGCTGGTGTTGTGGGTGCTTTGTACTGGCTGGGGTTGTGGGTGCTATGTGCTGGCTGGTGTTGTGGGTGTTGTATGCTGGCTGGTGTTGTGGATGCTGTATACTGGCTGGTGTTGTGGGTGTTGTATGCTGGCTGGTGTTGTGGGTGCTGTGTACTGCCTGGTGTTGTGGGTGATATGTGCTGGCTGGTGTTGTGGGTGCTGTGTGCTGGCTGGTGTTGTGGGTGCTGTGTGCTAGCTGGTGTTGTGGGTGCTGTGTGCTGACTGGTGTTGTGGGTGTTGTGTACTGTCTGGTGTTGTGGGTGCTGTGTGCTGGCTGGTATTGTGGGTGCTGTGTGCTGGCTGGTGTTGTGGGTGCTGTATGCTGGCTGGTGTTGTGGGTACTGTGTGCTGGCCTGTGTTTTGGGTGCTGTGTGCTGGCTGGTGTTGTGGGTGCTGTATGCTGGCTGGTGTTGTGGATGCTGTGTACTGGCTGGTGCTGTGGGTTCTGTGTACTGGCTGGTGTTGTAGGTGCTTTGTGTTGGCTGGTGTTGTGGGTGCTGTATGCTGGCTGGTGTTGTGGGTGCTTTATGCTGGCTGGTGTTGTGGGTGTTGTATGCTGGCTGGTGTTGTGGATGCTGTGTGCTGGTTGGTGTGGTGGGTGCTGTGTGATGGCTGGTGTTGTGGGTGCTGTGTACTGACTGGTGTTGGGGGTGCTGTATGCTGGCTAGTGTTGTGGGTGTTGTATGCTGGCTGGTGTTGTGGATGCTGTGTACTGGCAGGTGTTGTCGGTGCTGTATGCTGGCTGGTGCTTTGGGTACTGTGTGCTTGCTGGTGTTCTGGGTGCTGTGTACTGGCTGGTGTTGTGGGTGCTATGTGTTGGCTGGTGTTGTGGGTGCTATGTGTTGGCTGGTGTTGTGGGTGCTGCATGCTGGCTGGTGTTGTGGGTGCTGTATGCTGGCAGGTGTTGTGGATGCTGTGTGCTGGATGGTGTTGTAGGTGCTGTGTGCTGGTGTGGGTGCTGTGTACTGGCTGGTGTTGTGGGTGCTGTATGCTGGCTGGTGTTGTGAGTGTTGTATGCTAGCTGGTGTTGTGGATGCTGTGTACTGGCTGGTGTTGTGGGTGCTGTATGCTGGCTGGTGTTGTGGGTGCTGTGTACTGCCTGGTGTTGTGGGTGCTATGTGCTGGCTGGTGTTGTGGGTGCTGGCTGGTGTTGTGGGTGCTGTGTGCTAGCTGGTGTTGTGGGTGCTGTGTGCTGGCTGGTGTTGTGGGTGCTGTGTGCTAGCTGGTGTTGTGGGTGCTATGTGCTGGTTGGTGTTGTGGGTGCTGTGTGCTGACTGGTGTTGTGGGTGCTGTGTGCTAGCTGGTATTGTGGGTATGATGTGCTGGCTGGTGTTGTGGGTGCTATGTGCTGGCTGGTGTTTTTGGTGCTGTGTGCTGGCTGGTGTTGTGGGTGCTGTATGCTGGCTGGTGTTGTGGGTGCTGTGTGCTAGCTGGTGTTGTGGGTGCTGATTGGTGTTGTAGGTACCGTGTGCTGGCTGGTGTTGAGGGTGCTGTGTGCTGGCTGGTGTTGTGGGTGCTGTATGCTGGCTGGTGTTGTGGGTGCTGTGTGCTGACTGGTGTTGTGGGTGCCGTGTACTGGCTGGTGTTGTGGGAACTGTGTGCTGGCTGGTGTTGTAGGTGCTGTGTGCTAGCTGGTGTTGTGGGTGCTGTGTGCTGACTGGTGTTGTGGGTGTTGTGTACTGTCTGGTGTTGTGGGTGCTGTGTGCTGGCTGGTATTGTGGATGCTGTGTGCTGGCTGGTGTTGTAGGTGCTGTGTGCTGACTGGTGTTGTGGGTGCTGTGTACTGGCTGGTGTTGTGGGTGTTGTATGCTGGCTGGTGTTGTGAGTGTTGTATGCTGGCTGGTGTTGTGGATGCTGTGTACTGGCTGGAGTTGTGGGTGCTGTATGCTGGCTGGTGTTGTGGGTGCTTTGTACTGGCTGGGGTTGTGGGTGCTATGTGCTGGCTGGTGTTGTGAGTGTTGTATGCTGGCTGGTGTTGTGGATGCTGTGTACTGGCTGGTTTTGTGGGTGCTGTATGCTGGCTGGTGTTGTGGGTGCTGTGTACTGCCTGGTGTTGTGGATGCTATGTGCTGGCTGGTGTTGTGGGTGCTGGCTGGTGTTGTGGGTGCTGTGTGCTAGCTGGTGTTGCGGGTGCTGTGTGCTGGCTGGTGTTGTGGGTGCTGTGTGCTAGCTGGTGTTGTGGGTGCTATGTGCTGGTTGGTGTTGTGGGTGCTGTGTGCTGACTGGTGTTGTGGGTGCTGTGTGCTAGCTGGTGTTGTGGGTATGATGTGCTGGCTGGTGTTGTGGGTGCTATGTGCTGGCTGGTGTTTTTGGTGCTATGTGCTGGCTGGTGTTGTGGGTGCTGTATGCTGGCTGGTGTTGTGGGTGCTGTGTGCTGGCTGGTGTTGTGGGTGCTGATTGGTGTTGTAGGTACCATGTGCTGGCTGGTGTTGTGGGTGCTGTGTGCAGGCTGGTGTTGTGGGTGCTGTATGCTGGCTGGTGTTGTGGGTGCTGTGTGCTGACTGGTGTTGTGGGTGCCGTGTACTGGCTGGTGTTGTGGGAACTGTGTGCTGGCTGGTGTTGTGGGTGCTGTGTGCTGGCTGGTGTTGTGGATGCTGGGTGCTGGCTGGTGTTGTAGGTGCTGTGTGCTGGCTCGTGTTGTGGGTGCTGTGTACTGCCTGGTGTTGTGGGTGCCGTGTGCTGGCTGGTGTTGTGGGTGCTATGTGTTGGCTGGTGTTGTGGGTGCTGTATGCTGGCTGGTGTTGTGGGTGCTGTATGCTGGCTGGTGTTGTGGATGCTGTGTGCTGGCTGGTGTGGTGGGTGCTGTGTGAAGGCTGGTGTTGTGGGTGCTGTGTACTGACTGGTGTTGGGGGTGCTGTATGCTGGCTAGTGTTGTGGGTGCTGTGTGCTAGCTGGTGTTGTGGGTGCTGTGTGCTGACTGGTGTTGTGGGTGTTGTGTACTGTCTGGTGTTGTGGGTGCTGTGTGCTGGCTGGTATTGTGGGTGCTGTGTGCTGGCTGGTGTTGTGGGTGCTGTATGCTGGCTGGTGTTGTGGGTACTGTGTGCTGGCCTGTGTTTTGGGTGCTGTGTGCTGGCTGGTGTTGTGGGTGCTGTATGCTGGCTGGTGTTGTGGATGCTGTGTACTGGCTGGTGCTGTGGGTTCTGTGTACTGGCTGGTGTTGTAGGTGCTTTGTGTTGGCTGGTGTTGTGGGTGCTGTATGCTGGCTGGTGTTGTGGGTGCTTTATGCTGGCTGGTGTTGTGGGTGTTGTATGCTGGCTGGTGTTGTGGATGCTGTGTGCTGGTTGGTGTGGTGGGTGCTGTGTGATGGCTGGTGTTGTGGGTGCTGTGTACTGACTGGTGTTGGGGGTGCTGTATGCTGGCTAGTGTTGTGGGTGTTGTATGCTGGCTGGTGTTGTGGATGCTGTGTACTGGCAGGTGTTGTCGGTGCTGTATGCTGGCTGGTGCTTTGGGTACTGTGTGCTTGCTGGTGTTCTGGGTGCTGTGTACTGGCTGGTGTTGTGGGTGCTATGTGTTGGCTGGTGTTGTGGGTGCTATGTGTTGGCTGGTGTTGTGGGTGCTGCATGCTGGCTGGTGTTGTGGGTGCTGTATGCTGGCAGGTGTTGTGGATGCTGTGTGCTGGATGGTGTTGTAGGTGCTGTGTGCTGGTGTGGGTGCTGTGTACTGGCTGGTGTTGTGGGTGCTGTATGCTGGCTGGTGTTGTGAGTGTTGTATGCTAGCTGGTGTTGTGGATGCTGTGTACTGGCTGGTGTTGTGGGTGCTGTATGCTGGCTGGTGTTGTGGGTGCTGTGTACTGCCTGGTGTTGTGGGTGCTATGTGCTGGCTGGTGTTGTGGGTGCTGGCTGGTGTTGTGGGTGCTGTGTGCTAGCTGGTGTTGTGGGTGCTGTGTGCTGGCTGGTGTTGTGGGTGCTGTGTGCTAGCTGGTGTTGTGGGTGCTATGTGCTGGTTGGTGTTGTGGGTGCTGTGTGCTGACTGGTGTTGTGGGTGCTGTGTGCTAGCTGGTATTGTGGGTATGATGTGCTGGCTGGTGTTGTGGGTGCTATGTGCTGGCTGGTGTTTTTGGTGCTGTGTGCTGGCTGGTGTTGTGGGTGCTGTATGCTGGCTGGTGTTGTGGGTGCTGTGTGCTAGCTGGTGTTGTGGGTGCTGATTGGTGTTGTAGGTACCGTGTGCTGGCTGGTGTTGAGGGTGCTGTGTGCTGGCTGGTGTTGTGGGTGCTGTATGCTGGCTGGTGTTGTGGGTGCTGTGTGCTGACTGGTGTTGTGGGTGCCGTGTACTGGCTGGTGTTGTGGGAACTGTGTGCTGGCTGGTGTTGTAGGTGCTGTGTGCTAGCTGGTGTTGTGGGTGCTGTGTGCTGACTGGTGTTGTGGGTGTTGTGTACTGTCTGGTGTTGTGGGTGCTGTGTGCTGGCTGGTATTGTGGATGCTGTGTGCTGGCTGGTGTTGTAGGTGCTGTGTGCTGACTGGTGTTGTGGGTGCTGTGTACTGGCTGGTGTTGTGGGTGTTGTATGCTGGCTGGTGTTGTGAGTGTTGTATGCTGGCTGGTGTTGTGGATGCTGTGTACTGGCTGGAGTTGTGGGTGCTGTATGCTGGCTGGTGTTGTGGGTGCTTTGTACTGGCTGGGGTTGTGGGTGCTATGTGCTGGCTGGTGTTGTGAGTGTTGTATGCTGGCTGGTGTTGTGGATGCTGTGTACTGGCTGGTTTTGTGGGTGCTGTATGCTGGCTGGTGTTGTGGGTGCTGTGTACTGCCTGGTGTTGTGGATGCTATGTGCTGGCTGGTGTTGTGGGTGCTGGCTGGTGTTGTGGGTGCTGTGTGCTAGCTGGTGTTGCGGGTGCTGTGTGCTGGCTGGTGTTGTGGGTGCTGTGTGCTAGCTGGTGTTGTGGGTGCTATGTGCTGGTTGGTGTTGTGGGTGCTGTGTGCTGACTGGTGTTGTGGGTGCTGTGTGCTAGCTGGTGTTGTGGGTATGATGTGCTGGCTGGTGTTGTGGGTGCTATGTGCTGGCTGGTGTTTTTGGTGCTATGTGCTGGCTGGTGTTGTGGGTGCTGTATGCTGGCTGGTGTTGTGGGTGCTGTGTGCTGGCTGGTGTTGTGGGTGCTGATTGGTGTTGTAGGTACCATGTGCTGGCTGGTGTTGTGGGTGCTGTGTGCAGGCTGGTGTTGTGGGTGCTGTATGCTGGCTGGTGTTGTGGGTGCTGTGTGCTGACTGGTGTTGTGGGTGCCGTGTACTGGCTGGTGTTGTGGGAACTGTGTGCTGGCTGGTGTTGTGGGTGCTGTGTGCTGGCTGGTGTTGTGGATGCTGGGTGCTGGCTGGTGTTGTAGGTGCTGTGTGCTGGCTCGTGTTGTGGGTGCTGTGTACTGCCTGGTGTTGTGGGTGCCGTGTGCTGGCTGGTGTTGTGGGTGCTATGTGTTGGCTGGTGTTGTGGGTGCTGTATGCTGGCTGGTGTTGTGGGTGCTGTATGCTGGCTGGTGTTGTGGATGCTGTGTGCTGGCTGGTGTGGTGGGTGCTGTGTGAAGGCTGGTGTTGTGGGTGCTGTGTACTGACTGGTGTTGGGGGTGCTGTATGCTGGCTAGTGTTGTGGGTGTTGTATGCTGGCTGGTGTTGTGGATGCTGTGTACTGGCAGGTGTTGTCGGTGCTGTGTACTGCCTGGTGTTGTGGGTGATATGTGCTGGCTGGTGTTGTGGGTGCTGTGTGCTGGCTGGTGTTGTGGGTGCTGTGTGCTAGCTGGTGTTGTGGGTGCTGTGTGCTGACTGGTGTTGTGGGTGTTGTGTACTGTCTGGTGTTGTGGGTGCTGTGTGCTGGCTGGTATTGTGGGTACTGTGTGCTGGCTGGTGTTGTGGGTGCTGTATGCTGGCTGGTGTTGTGGGTACTGTGTGCTGGCCTGTGTTTTGGGTGCTGTGTGCTGGCTGGTGTTGTGGGTGCTGTATGCTGGCTGGTGTTGTGGATGCTGTGTACTGGGTGGTGCTGTGGGTTCTGTGTACTGGCTGGTGTTGTAGGTGCTTTGTGTTGGCTGGTCTTGTGGGTGCTGTATGCTGGCTGGTGTTGTCGGTGCTTTATGCTGGCTGGTGTTGTGGGTGTTGTATGCTGGCTGGTGTTGTGGATGCTGTGTGCTGGTTGGTGTGGTGGGTGCTGTGTGATGGCTGGTGTTGTGGGTGCTGTGTACTGACTGGTGTTGGGGGTGCTGTATGCTGGCTAGTGTTGTGGGTGTTGTATGCTGGCTGGTGTTGTGGATGCTGTGTACTGGCACGTGTTGTCGGTGCTGTATGCTGGCTGGTGCTTTGGGTACTGTGTGCTTGCTGGTGTTCTGGGTGCTGTGTACTGGCTGGTGTTGTGGGTGCTATGTGTTGGCTGGTGTTGTGGGTGCTATGTGTTGGCTGGTGTTGTGGGTGCTGCATGCTGGCTGGTGTTGTGGGTGCTGTATGCTGGCAGGTGTTGTGGATGCTGTGTGCTGGATGGTGTTGTAGGTGCTGTGTGCTGGTGTGGGTGCTGTGTACTGGCTGGTGTTGTGGGTGCTGTATGCTGGCTGGTGTTGTGAGTGTTGTATGCTAGCTGGTGTTGTGGATGCTGTGTACTGGCTGGTGTTGTGGGTGCTGTATGCTGGCTGGTGTTGTGGGTGCTGTGTACTGCCTGGTGTTGTGGGTGCTATGTGCTGGCTGGTGTTGTGGGTGCTGGCTGGTGTTGTGGGTGCTGTGTGCTAGCTGGTGTTGTGGGTGCTGTGTGCTGGCTGGTGTTGTGGGTGCTGTGTGCTAGCTGGTGTTGTGGGTGCTATGTGCTGGTTGGTGTTGTGGGTGCTGTGTGCTGACTGGTGTTGTGGGTGCTGTGTGCTAGCTGGTATTGTGGGTATGATGTGCTGGCTGGTGTTGTGGGTGCTATGTGCTGGCTGGTGTTTTTGGTGCTGTGTGCTGGCTGGTGTTGTGGGTGCTGTATGCTGGCTGGTGTTGTGGGTGCTGTGTGCTAGCTGGTGTTGTGGGTGCTGATTGGTGTTGTAGGTACCGTGTGCTGGCTGGTGTTGAGGGTGCTGTGTGCTGGCTGGTGTTGTGGGTGCTGTATGCTGGCTGGTGTTGTGGGTGCTGTGTGCTGACTGGTGTTGTGGGTGCCGTGTACTGGCTGGTGTTGTGGGAACTGTGTGCTGGCTGGTGTTGTAGGTGCTGTGTGCTAGCTGGTGTTGTGGGTGCTGTGTGCTGACTGGAGTTGTGGGTGTTGTGTACTGTCTGGTGTTGTGGGTGCTGTGTGCTGGCTGGTATTGTGGATGCTGTGTGCTGGCTGGTGTTGTAGGTGCTGTGTGCTGACTGGTGTTGTGGGTGCTGTGTACTGGCTGGTGTTGTGGGTGTTGTATGCTGGCTGGTGTTGTGAGTGTTGTTTGCTGGCTGGTGTTGTGGATGCTGTGTACTGGCTGGAGTTGTGGGTGCTGTATGCTGGCTGGTGTTGTGGGTGCTTTGTACTGGCTGGGGTTGTGGGTGCTATGTGCTGGCTGGTGTTGTGAGTGTTGTATGCTGGCTGGTGTTGTGGATGCTGTGTACTGGCTGGTTTTGTGGGTGCTGTATGCTGGCTGGTGTTGTGGGTGCTGTGTACTGCCTGGTGTTGTGGATGCTATGTGCTGGCTGGTGTTGTGGGTGCTGGCTGGTGTTGTGGGTGCTGTGTGCTAGCTGGTGTTGCGGGTGCTGTGTGCTGGCTGGTGTTGTGGGTGCTGTGTGCTAGCTGGTGTTGTGGGTGCTATGTGCTGGTTGGTGTTGTGGGTGCTGTGTGCTGACTGGTGTTGTGGGTGCTGTGTGCTAGCTGGTGTTGTGGGTATGATGTGCTGGCTGGTGTTGTGGGTGCTATGTGCTGGCTGGTGTTTTTGGTGCTATGTGTTGGCTGGTGTTGTGGGTGCTGTATGCTGGCTGGTGTTGTGGGTGCTGTGTGCTGGCTGGTGTTGTGGGTGGTGATTGGTGTTGTAGGTACCATGTGCTGGCTGGTGTTGTGGGTGCTGTGTGCAGGCTGGTGTTGTGGGTGCTGTATGCTGGCTGGTGTTGTGGGTGCTGTGTGCTGACTGGTGTTGTGGGTGCCGTGTACTGGCTGGTGTTGTGGGAACTGGGTGCTGGCTGGTGTTGTGGGTGCTGTGTGCTGGCTGGTGTTGTGGATGCTGTGTGCTGGCTGGTGTTGTAGGTGCTGTGTGCTGGCTCGTGTTGTGGGTGCTGTGTACTGCCTGGTGTTGTGGGTGCCGTGTGCTGGCTGGTGTTGTGGGTGCTATGTGTTGGCTGGTGTTGTGGGTGCTGTATGCTGGCTGGTGTTGTGGGTGCTGTATGCTGGCTGGTGTTGTGGATGCTGTGTGCTGGCTGGTGTGGTGGGTGCTGTGTGAAGGCTGGTGTTGTGGGTGCTGTGTACTGACTGGTGTTGGGGGTGCTGTATGCTGGCTAGTGTTGTGGGTGTTGTATGCTGGCTGGTGTTGTGGATGCTGTGTACTGGCAGGTGTTGTCGGTGCTGTATGCTGGCTGGTGCTTTGGGTACTGTGTGCTTGCTGGTGTTCTGGGTGCTGTGTACTGGCTGGTGTTGTGGGTGCTATGTGTTAGCTGGTGTTGTGGGTGCTATGTGTTGGCTGGTGTATTGGGTGCTGCATGCTGGCTGGTGTTGTGGGTGCTGTATGCTGGCAGGTGTTGTGGATGCTGTGTGCTGGATGGTGTTGTAGGTGCTGTGTGCTGGTGTGGGTGCTGTGTACTGGCTGGTGTTGTGGGTGCTGTATGCTGGCTGGTGTTGTGAGTGTTGTATGCTGGCTGGTGTTGTGGATGCTGTGTACTGGCTGGTGTTGTGGGTGCTGTATGCTGGCTGGTGTTGTGGGTGCTGTGTACTGCCTGGTGTTGTGGGTGCTATGTGCTGGCTGGTGTTGTGGGTGCTGGCTGGTGTTGTGGGCGCTGTGTGCTAGCTGGTGTTGTGGGTGCTGTGTGCTGGCTGGTGTTGTGGGTGCTGTGTGCAAGCTGGTGTTGTGGGTGCTATGTGCTGGTTGGTGTTGTGGGTGCTGTGTGCTGACTGGTGTTGTGGGTGCTGTGTGCTAGCTGGTGTTGTTGGTATGATGTGCTGGCTGGTGTTGTGGGTGCTATGTGCTGGCTGGTGTTTTTGGTGCTGTGTGCTGGCTGGTGTTGTGGGTGCTGTATGCTGGCTGGTGTTGTGGGTGCTGTGTGCTAGCTGGTGTTGTGGGTGCTGATTGGTGTTGTAGGTACCGTGTGCTGGCTGGTGTTGAGGGTGCTGTGTGCTGGCTGGTGTTGTGGGTGCTGTATGCTGGCTGGTGTTGTGGGTGCTGTGTGCTGACTGGTGTTGTGGGTGCCGTGTACTGGCTGGTGTTGTGGGAACTGTGTGCTGGCTGGTGTTGTAGGTGCTGTGTGCTAGCTGGTGTTGTGGGTGCTGTGTGCTGACTGGTGTTGTGGGTGTTGTGTACTGTCTGGTGTTGTGGGTGCTGTGTGCTGGCTGGTATTGTGGATGCTGTGTGCTGGCTGGTGTTGTAGGAGCTGTGTGCTGACTGGTGTTGTGGGTGCTGTGTACTGGCTGGTGTTGTGGGTGTTGTATGCTGGCTGGTGTTGTGAGTGTTGTATGCTGGCTGGTGTTGTGGATGCTGTGTACTGGCTGGAGTTGTGGGTGCTGTATGCTGGCTGGTGTTGTGGGTGCTTTGTACTGGCTGGGGTTGTGGGTGCTATGTGCTGGCTGGTGTTGTGAGTGTTGTATGTTGGCTGGTGTTGTGGATGCTGTGTACTGGCTGGTTTTGTGGGTGCTGTATGCTGGCTGGTGTTGTGGGTGCTGTGTACTGCCTGGTGTTGTGGGTGCTATGTGCTGGCTGGTGTTGTGGGTGCTGGCTGGTGTTGTGGGTGCTGTGTGCTAGCTGGTGTTGCGGGTGCTGTGTGCTGGCTGGTGTTGTGGGTGCTGTGTGCTAGCTGGTGTTGTGGGTGCTATGTGCTGGTTGGTGTTGTGGGTGCTGTGTGCTGACTGGTGTTGTTGGTGCTGTGTGCTAGCTGGTGTTGTGGGTATGATGTGCTGGCTGGTGTTGTGGGTGCTATGTGCTGGCTGGTGTTTTTGGTGCTATGTGCTGGCTGGTGTTGTGGGTGCTGTATGCTGGCTGGTGTTGTGGGTGCTGTGTGCTGGCTGGTGTTGTGGGTGCTGATTGGTGTTGTAGGTACCATGTGCTGGCTGGTGTTGTGGGTGCTGTGTGCAGGCTGGTGTTGTGGGTGCTGTATGCTGGCTGGTGTTGTGGGTGCTGTGTACTGACTGGTGTTGTGGGTGCCGTGTACTGGCTGGTGTTGTGGGAACTGTGTGCTGGCTGGTGTTGTGGGTGCTGTGTGCTGGCTGGTGTTGTGGATGCTGTGTGCTGGCTGGTGTTGTAGGTGCTGTGTGCTGGCTCGTGTTGTGGGTGCTGTGTACTGCCTGGTGTTGTGGGTGCCGTGTGCTGGCTGGTGTTGTGGGTGCTTTGTGTTGGCTGGTGTTGTGGGTGCTGTATGCTGGCTGGTGTTGTGGGTGCTGTATGCTGGCTGGTGTTGTGGGTGCTGTGTACTGCCTGGTGTTGTGGGTGCCGTGTACTGGCTGGTGTTGTGGGTACTGTGTGCTGGCTGGTGTTGTGGGTACTGTGTGCTGGCTGGTGTTGTGGGTGCCGTGTACTGGCTGGTGTTGTGGGTGCTGTGTACTGCCTGGTGTTGTGGGTGCTATGTGCTGGCTGGTGTTGTGGGTGCTGGCTGGTGTTGTGGGTGCTGTGTGCTAGCTGGTGTTGTGGGTGCTGTGTGCTGGCTGGTGTTGTGGGTGCTGTGTGCTAGCTGGTGTTGTGGGTGCTATGTGTTGGTTGGTGTTGTGGGTGCTGTGTGCTAGCTGGTGTTGTGGGTATGATGTGCTGGCTGGTGTTGTGGGTGCTATGTGCTGGCTGGTGTTTTTGGTGCTGTGTGCTGGCTGGTGTTGTGGGTGCTGTATGCTGGCTGGTGTTGTGGGTGCTGTGTGCTAGCTGGTGTTGTGGGTGCTGATTGGTGTTGTAGGTACCGTGTCCTGGCTGGTGTTGAGGGTGCTGTGTGCTGGCTGGTGTTGTGGGTGCTGTATGCTGGCTGGTGTTGTGGGTGCTGTGTGCTGACTGGTGTTGTGGGTGCCGTGTACTGGCTGGTGTTGTGGGAACTGTGTGCTGGCTGGTGTTGTAGGTGCTGTGTGCTGGCTGGTGTTGTGGGTGCTGTGTGCTGACTGGTGTTGTGGGTGTTGTGTACTGTCTAGTGTTGTGGGTGCTGTGTGCTGGCTGGTATTGTGGGTGCTGTGTGCTGGCTGGTGTTGTAGGTGCTGTGTGCTGACTGGTGTTGTGGGTGCTGTGTACTGGCTGGTGTTGTGGGTGTTGTATGCTGGCTGGTGTTGTGAGTGTTGTATGCTGGCTGGTGTTGTGGATGCTGTGTACTGGCTGGAGTTGTGGGTGCTGTATGCTGGCTGGTGTTGTGGGTGCTTTGTACTGGCTGGGGTTGTGGGTGCTATGTGCTGGCTGGTGTTGTGGGTGTTGTATGCTGGCTGGTGTTGTGGATGCTGTATACTGGCTGGTGTTGTGGGTGTTGTATGCTGGCTGGTGTTGTGGGTGCTGTGTACTGCCTGGTGTTGTGGGTGATATGTGCTGGCTGGAGTTGTGGGTGCTGTGTGCTGGCTGGTGTTGTGGGTGCTGTATGCTGGCTGGTGTTGTGGGTGCTGTGTACTGCCTGGTGTTGTGGGTGCTATGTGCTGGCTGGTGTTGTGGGTGCTGGCTGGTGTTGTGGGTGCTGTGTGCTAGCTGGCGTTGTGGGTGCTGTGTGCTGGCTGGTGTTGTGGGTGCTGTGTGCTAGCTGGTGTTGTGGGTGCTATGTGCTGGTTGGTGTTGTGGGTGCTGTGTGCTGACAGGTGTTGTGGGTGCTGTGTGCTAGCTGGTGTTGTGAGTATGATGTGCTGGCTGGTGTTGTGGGTGCTATGTGCTGGCTGGTGTTTTTGGTGCTGTGTGCTGGCTGGTGTTGTGGGTGCTGTATGCTGGCTGGTGTTGTGGGTGCTGTGTGCTGGCTGGTGTTGTGGGTGCTGATTGGTGTTGTAGGTACCGTGTGCTGGCTGGTGTTGTGGGTGCTGTGTGCTGGCTGCTGTTGTGGGTGCTGTATGCTGGCTGGTGTTGATGGTGCTGTGTGCTGACTGGTGTTGTGGGTGCCGTGTACTGGCTAGTGTTGTGGGAACTGTGTGCTGGCTGGTGTTGTGGGTGCTGTGTGCTGGCTGGTGTTGTGGGTGCTGTGTGCTGACTGGTGATGTGGGTGTTGTGTACTGTCTGGTGTTGTGGGTGCTGTGTGCTGGCTGGTATTGTGGGTGCTGTGTGCTGGCTGGTGTTGTAGGTGCTGTGTGCTGACTGGTGTTGTGGGTGCTGTGTACTGGCTGGTGTTGTGGGTGTTGTATGCTGGCTGGTGTTGTGAGTGTTGTATGCTGGCTGGTGTTGTGGATGCTGTGTACTGGCTGGAGTTGTGGGTGCTGTATGCTGGCTGGTGTTGTGGGTGCTTTGTACTGGCTGGGGTTGTGGGTGCTATGTGCTGGCTGGTGTTGTGGGTGTTGTATGCTGGCTGGTGTTGTGGATGCTGTATACTGGCTGGTGTTGTGGGTGTTGTATGCTGGCTGGTGTTGTGGGTGCTGTGTACTGCCTGGTGTTGTGGGTGATATGTGCTGGCTGGTGTTGTGGGTGCTATGTGCTGGCTGGTGTTGTGGGTGCTGTGTGCTAGCTGGTGTTGTGGGTGCTGTGTGCTGACTGGTGTTGTGGGTGTTGTGTACTGTCTGGTGTTGTGGGTGCTGTGTGCTGGCTGGTATTGTGGGTGCTGTGTGCTGGCTGGTGTTGTGGGTGCTGTATGCTGGCTGGTGTTGTGGGTACTGTGTGCTGGCCTGTGTTTTGGGTGCTGTGTGCTGGCTGGTGTTGTGGGTGCTGTATGCTGGCTGGTGTTGTGGATGCTGTGTACTGGCTGGTGCTGTGGGTTCTGTGTACTGGCTGGTGTTGTAGGTGCTTTGTGTTGGCTGGTCTTGTGGGTGCTGTATGCTGGCTGGTGTTGTGGGTGCTTTATGCTGGCTGGTGTTGTGGGTGTTGTATGCTGGCTGGTGTTGTGGATGCTGTGTGCTGGCTGGTGTTGTGGGTGCTGTGTACTGACTGGTGTTGGGGGTGCTGTATGCTGGCTAGTGTTGTGGGTGTTGTATGCTGGCTGGTGTTGTGGATGCTGTGTACTGGCAGGTGTTGTGGGTGCTGTATGCTGGCTGGTGCTTTGGGTACTGTGTGCTTTCTGGTGTTCTGGGTGCTGTGTATTGGCTGGTGTTGTGGGTGCTATGTGTTGGCTGGTGTTGTGGGTGCTATGTGTTGGCTGGTGTTGTGGATGCTGTGTGCTGGATGGTGTTGTAGGTGCTGTGTGCTGGTGTGGGTGCTGTGTACTGGCTGGTGTTGTGGGTGCTGTATGCTGGCTGGTGTTGTGAGTGTTGTATGCTGGCTGGTGTTGTGGATGCTGTGTACTGGCTGGTGTTGAGGGTGCTGTATGCTGGCTGGTGTTGTGGGTGCTGTGTACTGCCTGGTGTTGTGGGTGCTATGTGCTGGCTGGTGTTGTGGGTGCTGGCTGGTGTTGTGGGTGCTGTGTGCTAGCTGGTGTTGTGGGTGCTGTGTGCTGGCTGGTGTTGTGGGTGCTGTGTGCTAGCTGGTGTTGTGGGTGCTATGTGCTGGTTGGTGTTGTGGGTGCTGTGTGCTGACTGGTGTTGTGGGTGCTGTGTGCTAGCTGGTGTTGTGGGTATGATGTGCTGGCTGGTGTTGTGGGTGCTATGTGCTGGCTGGTGTTTTTGGTGCTATGTGCTGGCTGGTGTTGTGGGTGCTGTATGCTGGCTGGTGTTGTGGGTGCTGTGTGCTGGCTGGTGTTGTGGGTGCTGATTGGTGTTGTAGGTACCATGTGCTGGCTGGTGTTGTGGGTGCTGTGTGCAGGCTGGTGTTGTGGGTGCTGTATGCTGGCTGGTGTTGTGGGTGCTGTGTGCTGACTGGTGTTGTGGGTGCCGTGTACTGGCTGGTGTTGTGGGAACTGTGTGCTGGCTGGTGTTGTGGGTGCTGAGTGCTGGCTGGTGTTGTGGATGCTGTGTGCTGGCTGGTGTTGTAGGTGCTGTGTGCTGGCTCGTGTTGTGGGTGCTGTGTACTGCCTGGTGTTGTGGGTGCCGTGTGCTGGCTGGTGTTGTGGGTGCTATGTGTTGGCTGGTGTTGTGGGTGCTGTATGCTGGCTGGTGTTGTGGGTGCTGTATGCTGGCTGGTGTTGTGGGTGCTGTGTACTGCCTGGTGTTGTGGGTGCCGTGTACTGGCTGGTGTTGTGGGTACTGTGTGCTGGCTGGTGTTGTGGGTGCTGTGTGCTGGCTGGTGTTGTGGGTGCTGTGTGCTGGCTGGTGTTGTGGGTGCTGTGTGCTGGCTGGTGTTGTGGGTGCTGTGTGCTGACTGGTATTGTGGGTGCTGTGTACTTGCTGGTGTTGTGGGTGCCGTGTGCTGGCTGGTGTTGTGGGTGGTATGTGTTGGCTCGTGTTGTGGGTGCAGTATGCTGGCTGGTGTTGTGGGTGCTGTGTAGTGCCTGGTGTTGTGGGTGCTATGTGCTGGCTGGTGTTGTGGGTGCTGTGTGCTAGCTGGTGTTGTGGGTGCTATGTGCTTGCTGATGTTGTGGGTGCTGTATGCCGGTTGGTGTTGTGGGTGTTGTATGTTGGCTGGTGTTGTGGGTGCTGTATGCTGGCTGGTGTTGTGGGTGCTGTGTGCTGGCTGGTGTTGTGGGTGCTGTATGCTTGCTGGTGTTGTTGGTGCTGTGTGCTGACTGGTGTTGTGAGTGCTGTGTACTGCCTGGTGTTGTGGGTGATATGTGCTGGCTGGTGTTGTGGGTGCCATGTACTTACTGGTGTTGTTGGTGCTGTGTGCTGACTGGTGTTGTGGGTGCTGTGTACTGCCTGGTGTTGTGGGTGCTGTGTGCTGGCTGGTGTTGGAGGTACTGTATGCTGGCTGGTGTTGTGGGTGCTGTATGCTAGCTGGTGTTGAGGGTGCTGTGTGCTGACTGGTGTTGTGGGAGCCGTGTATTGGCTAGTGTTGTGGGTACTGTGTGCTGGCTGGTGTTGTGGGTGCTATGTGCTGGCTGGTGTTGTGGGTGCTGTGTGCTGACTGGTGTTGTGGGTGTTGTGTACTGTCTGGTGTTGTGGGTGCTGTGTGCTGGCTGGTATTGTGGGTGCTGTGTGCTGGCTGGTGTTGTGGGTGCTGTATGCTGGCTGGTGTTGTGGGTACTGTGTACTGGCCTTTGTTTTGGGTGCTGTGTGCTGGCTGGTGTTGTGGGTGCTGTATGCTGGCTGGTGTTGTGGATGCTGTGTACTGGCTGGTGCTGTGGGTTCTGTGTACTGGCTGGTGTTGTAGGTGCTTTGTGTTGGCTGGTCTTGTGGGTGCTGTGTGCTGGCTGGTGTTGTGGGTGCTTTATGCTGGCTGGTGTTGTGGGTGCTTTATGCTGGTTGGTGTTGTGGGTGTTGTATGCTGGCTGGTGTTGTGGATGCTGTGTGCTGGCTGGTGTGGTGGGTGCTGTGTGATGGCTGGTGTTGTGGGTGCTGTGTACTGACTGGTGTTGGGGGTGCTGTATGCTGGCTAGTGTTGTGGGTGTTGTATACTGGCTGGTGTTGTGGATGCTGTGTACTGGCAGGTGTTGTGGGTGCTGTATGCTGGCTGGTGCTTTGGGTACTGTGTGCTTGCTGGTGTTCTGGGTGCTGTGTACTGTCTGGTGTTGTGGGTGCTATGTGTTGGCTGGTGTTGTGGGTGCTATGTGTTGGCTGGTGTTGTGGGTGCTGTATGCTGGCTGGTGTTGTGGGTGCTGTATGCTGGCTGGTGTTGTGGATGCTGTGTGCTGGATGGTGTTGTAGGTGCTGTGTGCTGGTGTGGGTGCTGTGTACTGGCTGGTGTTGTGGGTGCTGTATGTTGGCTGGTGTTGTGAGTGTTGTATGCTGGCTGGTGTTGTGGATGCTGTGTACTGGCTGGTGTTGTGGGTGCTGTATGCTGGCTGGTGTTGTGGGTGCTGTGTACTGCCTGGTGTTGTGGGTGCTATGTGCTGGCTGGTGTTGTGGGTGCTGGCTGGTGTTGTGGGTGCTGTGTGCTAGCTGGTGTTGTGGGTGCTGTGTGCTGGCTGGTGTTGTGGGTACTGTGTGCTAGCTGGTGTTGTGGGTGCTATGTGCTGGTTGGTGTTGTGGGTGCTGTGTGCTGACAGGTGTTGTGGGTGCTGTGTGCTAGCTGGTGTTGTGGGTCCTATGTGCTGGCTGGTGTTGTGGGTGCTATGTGCTGGCTGGTGTTTTTGGTGCTGTGTGCTGGCTGGTGTTGTGGGTGCTGTATGCTGGCTGGTATTGTGGGTGCTGTGTGCTGGCTGGTGTTGTGGGTGCTGATTGGTGTTGTGGGTACCGTGTGCTGGCTGGTGTTGTGGGTGCTGTGTGCTGGCTGGTGTTGTGGGTGCTGTATGCTGGCTGGTGTTGTGGGTGCTGTGTGCTGACTGGTGTTGTGGGTGCCGTGTACTGGCTGGTGTTGTGGGTACTGTGTGCTGGCTGGTGTTGTGGGTGCTGTGTGCTGGCTGGTGTTGTGGGTGCTGTGTGCTGGCTGGTGTTGTGGGTGCTGTGTGCTGGCTCGTGTTGTTAGTGCTGTGTACTGCCTGGTGTTGTGGGTGCCGTGTGCTGGCTGGTGTTGTGGGTACTATGTGTTGGTTGGTGTTATAATGCTGTGTGCTGGCCGGTGTTGTGGGTGCTGTATGCTGACTGGTGTTGTGAGTGCTGTGTACTGCCTGGTGTTGTGGGTGATATGTGCTGACTGGTGTTGTGGGTGCTGTGTACTGCCTGGTGTTGTGGGTGCTGTGTGCTGGCTGGTGTTGGAGGTGCTGTATGCTGGCTGGTGTTGTGGGTGCTGTGTGCTGACTGGTGTTGTGGGTGCCGTGTATTGGCTGGTGTTGTGGGTACTGTGTGCTGGCTGGTGTTGTGGGTGCTATGTGCTGGCTGGTGTTGTGGGTGCTGTGTGCTGACTGGTGTTGTGGGTGTTGTGTACTGTCTGGTGTTGTGGGTGCTGTGTGCTTGCTGGTATTGTGGGTGCTGTGTGCTGGCTGGTGTTGTAGGTGCTGTGTGCTGACTGGTGTTGTGGGTGCTGTGTACTGGCTAGTGTTGTGGGTGTTGTATGCTGGCTGGTGTTGTGAGTGTTGTATGCTGGCTGGTGTTGTGGATGCTGTGTACTGGCTGGTGTTGTGGGTGCTGTATGCTGGCTGGTGTTGTGGGTGCTTTGTACTGGCTGGGGTTGTGGGTGCTATGTGCTGGCTGGTGTTGTGGGTGTTGTATGCTGGCTGGTGTTGTGGATGCTGTATACTGGCTGGTGTTGTGGGTGTTGTATGCTGGCTGGTGTTGTGGGTGCTGTGTACTGCCTGGTGTTGTGGGCGATATGTGCTGGCTGGTGTTGTGGGTGCTGTGTGCTGGCTGGTGTTGTGGGTGCTGTGTGCTAGCTGGTGTTGTGGGTGCTGTGTGCTGACTGGTGTTGTGAGTGTTGTGTACTGTCTGGTGTTGTGGGTGCTGTGTGCTGGCTGGTATTGTGGGTGCTGTGTGCTGGCTGGTGTTGTGGGTGCTGTATGCTGGCTGGTGTTGTGGGTACTGTGTGCTGGCCTGTGTTTTGGGTGCTGTGTGCTGGCTGGTGTTGTGGGTGCTGTATGCTGGCTGGTGTTGTGGATGCTGTGTACTGGCTGGTGCTGTGGGTTCTGTGTACTGGCTGGTGTTGTAGGTGCTTTGTGTTGGCTGGTCTTGTGAGTTTTGTATGCTGGCTGGTGTTGTGGGTGCTTTATGCTGGCTGGTGTTGTGGGTGTTGTATGCTGGCTGGTGTTGTGGATGCTGTGTGCTGGCTGGTGTGGTGGGTGCTGTGTGATGGCTGGTGTTGTGGGTGCTGTGTACTGACTGCTGTTGGGGGTGCTGTATGCTGGCTAGTGTTGTGGGTGTTGTATGCTGGCTGGTGTTGTGGATGCTGTGTACTGGCAGGTGTTGTGGGTGCTGTATGCTGGCTGGTGTTGTGGGTGCTATGTGTTGGCTGGTGTTGTGGGTGCTGCATGCTGGCTGGTGTTGTGGGTGCTGTATGCTGGCTGGTGTTGTGGATGCTGTGTGCTGGATGGTGTTGTAGGTGCTGTGTGCTGGTGTGGGTGCTGTGTACTGGCTGGTGTTGTGGGTGCTGTATGCTGGCTGGTGTTGTGAGTGTTGTATGCTGGCTGGTGTTGTGGATGCTGAGTACTGGCTGGTGTTGTGGGTGCTGTATGCTGGCTGGTGTTGTGGGTGCTGTGTACTGCCTGGTGTTGTGGGTGCTATGTGCTGGCTGGTGTTGTGGGTGCTGGCTGGTGTTGTGGGTGCTGTGTGCTAGCTGGTGTTGTGGGTGCTGTGTGCTGGCTGGTGTTGTGGGTGCTGTGTGCTGACTGGTGTTGTGGGTGCTGTGTGCTAGCTGGTGTTGTGGGTATGATGTGCTGGCTGGTGTTGTGGGTGCTATGTGCTGGCTGGTGTTTTTGGTGCTGTATGCTGGCTGGTGTTGTGGGTGCTGTGTGCTGGCTGGTGTTGTGGGTGCTGATTGGTGTTGTAGGTACCGTGTGCTGGCTGGTGTTGTGGGTGCTGTGTGCTGGCTGGTGTTGTGGGTGCTGTATGCTGGCTGGTGTTGTGGGTGCTGTGTGCTGACTGGTGTTGTGGGTGCCGTGTACTGGCTGGTGTTGTGGGAACTGTGTGCTGGCTGGTGTTGTGGGTGCTGTGTGCTGGCTGGTGTTGTGGGTGCTGTGTGCTGGCTGGTGTTGTGGGTGCTGTGTGCTGACTGGTGTTGTGGGTGTTGTGTACTGTCTGGTGTTGTGGGTGCTGTGTGCTCCTGGTATTGTGGGTGCTGTGTGCTGGCTGGTGTTGTAGGTGCTGTGTGCTGACTGGTGTTGTGGGTGCTGTGTACTGGCTGGTGTTGTGGGTGTTGTATGCTGGCTGGTGTTGTGAGTGTTGTATGCTGGCTGGTGTTGTGGATGCTGTGTACTGGCTGGAGTTGTTGGTGCTGTATGCTGGCTGGTGTTGTGGGTGCTTTCTACTGGCTGGGGTTGTGGGTGCTATGTGCTGGCTGGTGTTGTGGGTGTTGTATGCTGGCTGGTGTTGTGGATGCTGTATACTGGCTGGTGTTGTGGGTGTTGTATGCTGGCTGGTGTTGTGGGTGCTGTGTACTGCCTGGTGTTGAGGGTGATATGTGCTGGCTGGTGTTGTGGGAGCTGTGTGCTGGCTGGTGTTGTGGGTGCTGTGTGCTAGCTGGTGTTGTGGGTGCTGTGTGCTGACTGGTGTTGTGGGTGTTGTATACTGTCTGGTGTTGTGGGTGCTGTGTGCTGGCTGGTATTGTGGGTGCTGTGTGCTGGCTGGTGTTGTGGGTGCTGTATGCTGGCTGGTGTTGTGGGTACTGTGTGCTGGCCTGTGTTTTGGGTGCTGTGTGCTGGCTGGTGTTGTGGGTGCTGTATGCTGGCTGGTGTTGTGGATGCTGTGTACTGGCTGATGCTGTGGGTTCTGTGTACTGGCTGGTGTTGTAGGTGCTTTGTGTTGGCTGGTCTTGTGGGTGCTGTATGCTGGCTGGTGTTGTGGGTGCTTTATGCTGGCTGGTGTTGTGGGTGTTGTATGCTGGCTGGTGTTGTGGATGCTGTGTGCTGGCTGGTGTGGTGGGTGCTGTGTGATGGCTGGTGTTGTGGGTGCTGTGTACTGACTGGTGTTGGGGGTGCTGTATGCTGGCTAGTGTTGTGGGTGTTGTATGCTGGCTGGTGTTGTGGATGCTGTGTACTGGCAGGTGTTGTGGGTGCTGTATGCTGGCTGGTGCTTTGGGTACTGTGTGCTTGCTGGTGTTCTGGGTGCTGTGTACTAGCTGGTGTTGTGGGTGCTATGTGTTGGCTGGTGTTGTGGGTGCTATGTGTTGGCTGGTGTTGTGGGTGCTGCATGCTGGCTGGTGTTGTGGGTGCTGTATGCTGGCAGGTGTTGTGGATGCTGTGTGCTGGATGGTGTTGTAGGTGCTGTGTGCTGGTGTGGGTGCTGTGTACTGGCTGGTGTTGTGGGTGCTGTATGCTGGCTGGTGTTGTGAGTGTTGTATGCTGGCTGGTGTTGTGGATGCTGTGTACTGGCTGGTGTTGTGGGTGCTGTATGCTGGCTGGTGTTGTGGGTGCTGTGTACTGCCTGGTGTTGTGGGTGCTATGTGCTGGCTGGTGTTGTGGGTGCTGGCTGGTGTTGTAGGTGCTGTGTGCTAGCTGGTATTGTGGGTGCTGTGTGCTGGCTGGTGTTGTGGGTGCTGTGTGCTAGCTGGTGTTGTGGGTGCTATGTGCTGGTTGGTGTTGTGGGTGCTGTGTGCTGACTGGTGTTGTGGGTGCTGTGTGCTAGCTGGTGTTGTGGGTATGATGTGCTGGCTGGTGTTGTGGGTGCTATGTGCTGGCTGGTGTTTTTGGTGCTGTGTGCTGGCTGGTGTTGTGGGTGCTGTATGCTGGCTGGTGTTGTGGGTGCTGTGTGCTGGCTGGTGTTGTGGGTGCTGATTGGTGTTGTAGGTACCGTGTGCTGGCTGATGTTGTGGGTGCTGTGTGCTGGCTGGTGTTGTGGGTGCTGTATGCTGGCTGGTGTTGTGGGTGCTGTGTGCTGACTGGTGTTGTGGGTGCCGTGTACTGGCTGGTGTTGTGGGAACTGTGTGCTGGCTGGTGTTGTGGGTGCTGTGTGCTGGCTGGTATTGTGGGTGCTGTGTGCTGGCTGGTGTTGTAGGTGCTGTGTGCTGACTGGTGTTGTGGGTGCTGTGTACTGGCTGGTGTTGTGGGTGTTGTATGCTGGCTGGTGTTGTGAGTGTTGTATGCTGGCTGGTGTTGTGGATGCTGTGTACTGGCTGGAGTTGTGGGTGCTGTATGCTGGCTGGTGTTGTGGGTGCTTTGTACTGGCTGGGGTTGTGGGTGCTATGTGCTGGCTGGTGTTGTGGGTGTTGTATGCTGGCTGGTGTTGTGGATGCTGTATACTGGCTGGTGTTGTGGGTGTTGTGGGTGCTGTGTACTGCCTGGTGTTGTGGGTGATATGTGCTGGCTGGTGTTGTGGGTGCTGTGTGCTGGCTGGTGTTGTGGGTGCTGTATGCTGGCTGGTGTTGTGGGTGCTGTGTACTGCCTGGTGTTGTGGGTGCTATGTGCTGGCTGGTGTTGTGGGTGCTGGCTGGTGTTGTGGGTGCTGTGTGCTAGCTGGTGTTGTTGGTGCTGTGTGCTGGCTGGTGTTGTGGGTGCTGTGTGCTAGCTGGTGTTGTGGGTGCTATGTGCTGGTTGGTGTTGTGGGTGCTGTGTGCTGACTGGTGTTGTGGGTGCTGTGTGCTAGCTGGTGTTGTGGGTATGATGTGCTGGCTGGTGTTGTGGGTGCTATGTGCTGGCTGGTGTTTTTGGTGCTGTGTGCTGGCTGGTGTTGTGGGTGCTATATGCTGGCTGGTGTTGTGGGTGCTGTGTGCTGGCTGGTGTTGTGGGTGCTGATTGGTGTTGTAGGTACCGTGTGCTGGCTGGTGTTGTGGGTGCTGTGTGCTGGCTGGTGTTGTGGGTGCTGTATGCTGGCTGGTGTTGTGGGTGCTGTGTGCTGACTGGTGTTGTGGGTGCCGTGTACTGGCTGGTGTTGTGGGAACTGTGTGCTGGCTGGTGTTGTGGGTGCTGTGTGCTGGCTGGTGTTGTGGGTGCTGTGTGCTGACTGGTGTTGTGGGTGTTGTGTACTGTCTGGTGTTGTGGGTGCTGTGTGCTGGCTGGTATTGTGGGTGCTGTGTGCTGGCTGGTGTTGTAGGTGCTGTGTGCTGACTGGTGTTGTGGGTGCTGTGTACTGGCTGGTGTTGTGGGTGTTGTATGCTGGCTGGTGTTGTGAGTGTTGTATGCTGGCTGGTGTTGTGGATGCTGTGTACTGGCTGGAGTTGTGGGTGCTGTATGCTGGCTGGTGTTGTGGGTGCTTTGTACTGGCTGGGGTTGTGGGTGCTATGTGCTGGCTGGTGTTGTGGGTGTTGTATGCTGGCTGGTGTTGTGGATGCTGTATACTGGCTGGTGTTGTGGGTGTTGTATGCTTGCTGGTGTTCTGGGTGCTGTGTACTGGCTGGTGTTGTGGGTGCTATGTGTTGGCTGGTGTTGTGGGTGCTTTGTGTTGGCTGGTGTTGTGGATGCTGTGTGCTGGATGGTGTTGTAGGTGCTGTGTGCTGGTGTGGGTGTTGTGTACTGTCTGGTGTTGTGGGTGCTGTGTGCTGGCTGGTATTGTAGGTGCTGTGTGCTGGCTGGTGTTGTGGGTGCTGTATGCTGGCTGGTGTTGTGGGTACTGTGTGCTGGCCTGTGTTTTGGGTGCTGTGTGCTGGCTGGTGTTGTGGGTGCTGTATGCTGGCTGGTGTTGTGGATGCTGTGTACTGGCTGGTGCTGTGGGTTCTGTGTACTGGCTGGTGTTGTAGGTGCTTTGTGTTGGCTGGTCTTGTGGGTGCTGTATGCTGGCTGGTGTTGTGGGTGCTTTATGCTGGCTGGTGTTGTGGGTGTTGTATGCTGGCTGGTGTTGTGGATGCTGTGTGCTGGCTGGTGTGGTGGGTGCTGTGTGATGGCTGGTGTTGTGGGTGCTGTGTACTGACTGGTGTTGGGGGTGCTGTATGCTGGCTGGTGTTGTGAGTGTTGTATGCTGGCTGGTGTTGTGGATGCTGTGTACTGGCTGGTGTTGTGGGTGCTGTATGCTGGCTGGTGTTGTGAGTGTTGTATGCTGGCTGGTGTTGTGGATGCTGTGTACTGGCTGGTGTTGTGGGTGCTGTATGCTGGCTGGTGTTGTGGGTGCTGTGTACTGCCTGGTGTTGTGGGTGCTATGTGCTGGCTGGTGTTGTGGGTGCTGGCTGGTGTTGTGGGTGTTGTGTGCTAGCTGGTGTTGTGGGTGCTGTGTGCTGGCTGGTGTTGTGGGTGCTGTGTGCTAGCTGGTGTTGTGGGTGCTATGTGCTGGTTGGAGTTGTGGGTGCTGTGTGCTAACTGGTGTTGTGGGTGCTGTGTGCTAGCTGGTGTTGTGGGTATGATGTGCTGGCTGGTGTTGTGGGTGCTATGTGCTGGCTGGTGTTTTTGGTGCTATGTGCTGGCTGGTGTTGTGGGTGCTGTGTGCTGGCTGGTGTTGTGGGTGCTGATTGGTGTTGTAGGTACCATGTGCTGCCTGGTGTTGTGGGTGCTGTGTGCTGGCTGGTGTTGTGGGTGCTGTATGCTGGCTGGTGTTGTGGGTGCTGTGTGCTGACTGGTGTTGTGGGTGCCGTGTACTGGCTGGTGTTGTGGGAACTGTGTGCTGGCTGGTGTTGTGGGTGCTGTGTGCTGGCTGGTGTTGTGGATGCTGTGTGCTGGCTGGTGTTGTGGGTGCTGTGTGCTGGCTCGTGTTGTGGGTGCTGTGTACTGCCTGGTGTTGTGGGTGCCGTGTGCTGGCTGGTGTTGTGGGTGCTATGTGTTGGCTGGTGTTGTGGGTGCTGTATGTTGGCTAGTGTTGTGGGTGCTGTATGCTGGCTGGTGTTGTGGGTGCTGTGTACTGCCTGGTGTTGTGGGTGCCGTGTACTGGCTGGTGTTGTGGGTACTGTGTGCTGGCTGGTGTTGTGGGTGCTGTGTGCTGGCTGGTGTTGTGGGTGCTGTGTGCTGGCTGGTGTTGTGGGTGCTGTGTGCTGGCTGGTGTTGTGGGTGCTGTGTGCTGACTGGTATTGTGGGTGCTGTGTACTTGCTGGTGTTGTGGGTGCCGTGTGCTGGCAGGTGTTGTGGGTGCTATGTGTTGGCTCGTGTTGTGGGTGCAGTATGCTGGCTGGTGTTGTGGGTGCTGTGTAGTGCCTGGTGTTGTGGGTGCTATGTGCTGGCTGGTGTTGTGGGTGCTGTGTGCTAGCTGGTGTTGTGGGTGCTATGTGCTGGCTGGTGTTGTGGGTGCTGTATGCCGGTTGGTGTTGTGGGTGTTGTATGCTGGCTGGTGTTGTGGGTGCTTTATGCTGGCTGGTGTTGTGGGTGTTGTATGCTGGCTGGTGTTGTGGATGCTGTGTGCTGGCTGGTGTGGTGGGTGCTGTGTGATGGCTGGTGTTGTGGGTGCTGTGTACTGACTGCTGTTGGGGGTGCTGTATGCTGGCTAGTGTTGTGGGTGTTGTATGCTGGCTGGTGTTGTGGATGCTGTGTACTGGCAGGTGTTGTGGGTGCTGTATGCTGGCTGGTGCTTTGGGTACTGTGTGCTTGCTGGTGTTCTGGGTGCTGTGTACTGGCTGGTGTTGTGGATGCTGTGTGTTGGCTGGTGTTGTAGGTGCTGTGTGCTGGTGTGGGTGCTGTGTACTGGCTGGTGTTGTGGGTGCTGTATGCTGGCTGGTGTTGTGGATGCTGTGTGCTGGATGGTGTTGTAGGTGCTGTGTGCTGGTGTGGGTGCTGTGTACTGGCTGGTGTTGTGGGTGCTGTATGCTGGCTGGTGTTGTGAGTGTTGTATGCTGGCTGGTGTTGTGGATGCTGTGTACTGGCTGGTGTTGTGGGTGCTGTATGCTGGCTGGTGTTGTGGGTGCTGTGTACTGCCTGGTGTTGTGGGTGCTATGTGCTGGCTGGTGTTGTGGGTGCTGGCTGGTGTTGTGGGTGCTGTGTGCTAGCTGGTGTTGTGGGTGCTGTGTGCTGGCTGGTGTTGTGGGTGCTGTGTGCTGACTGGTGTTGTGGGTGCTGTGTGCTAGCTGGTGTTGTGGGTATGATGTGCTGGCTGGTGTTGTGGGTGCTATGTGCTGGCTGGTGTTTTTGGTGCTGTGTGCTGGCTGGTGTTGTGGGTGCTGTATGCTGGCTGGTGTTGTGGGTGCTGTGTGCTGGCTGGTGTTGTGGGTGCTGATTGGTGTTGTAGGTACCGTGTGCTGGCTGGTGTTGTGGGTGCTGTGTGCTGGCTGGTGTTGTGGGTGCTGTATGCTGGCTGGTGTTGTGGGTGCTGTGTGCTGACTGGTGTTGTGGGTGCCGTGTACTGGCTGGTGTTGTGGGAACTGTGTGCTGGCTGGTGTTGTGGGTGCTGTGTGCTGGCTGGTGTTGTGGGTGCTGTGTGCTGACTGGTGTTGTGGGTGTTGTGTACTGTCTGGTGTTGTGGGTGCTGTGTGCTGGCTGGTATTGTGGGTGCTGTGTGCTGGCTGGTGTTGTAGGTGCTGTGTGCTGACTGGTGTTGTGGGTGCTGTGTACTGGCTGGTGTTGTGGGTGTTGTATGCTGGCTGGTGTTGTGAGTGTTGTATGCTGGCTGGTGTTGTGGATGCTGTGTACTGGCTGGAGTTGTGGGTGCTGTATGCTGGCTGGTGTTGTGGGTGCTTTGTACTGGCTGGGGTTGTGGGTGCTATGTGCTGGCTGGTGTTGTGGGTGATGTATGCTGGCTGGTGTTGTGGATGCTGTATACTGGCTGGTGTTGTGGGTGTTGTATGCTGGCTGGTGTTTTGGGTGCTGTGTACTGCCTGGTGTTGTGGGTGATATGTGCTGGCTGGTGTTGTGGGTGCTGTGTGCTGGCTGGTGTTGTGGGTGCTGTGTGCTACCTGGTGTTGTGGGTGCTGTGTGCTGACTGGTGTTGTGGGTGTTGTGTACTGTCTGGTGTTGTGGGTGCTGTGTGCTGGCTGGTATTGTGGGTGCTGTGTGCTGGCTGGTGTTGTAGGTGCTGTGTGCTGACTGGTGTTGTGGGTGCTGTGTACTGGCTGGTGTTGTGGGTGTTGTATGCTGGCTGGTGTTGTGAGTGTTGTATGCTGGCTGGTGTTGTGGATGCTGTGTACTGGCTGGAGTTGTGGGTGCTGTATGCTGGCTGGTGTTGTGGGTGCTTTGTACTGGCTGGGGTTGTGGGTGCTATGTGCTGGCTGGTGTTGTGGGTGATGTATGCTGGCTGGTGTTGTGGATGCTGTATACTGGCTGGTGTTGTGGGTGTTGTATGCTGGCTGGTGTTGTGGGTGCTGTGTACTGCCTGGTGTTGTGGGTGATATGTGCTGGCTGGTGTTGTGGGTGCTGTGTGCTGGCTGGTGTTGTGGGTGCTGTGTGCTACCTGGTGTTGTGGGTGCTGTGTGCTGACTGGTGTTGTGGGTGTTGTATACTGTCTGGTGTTGTGGGTGCTGTGTGCTGGCTGGTATTGTGGGTGCTGTGTGCTGGCTGGTGTTGTGGGTGCTGTATGCTGGCTGGTGTTGTGGGTACTGTGTGCTGGCCTGTGTTTTGGGTGCTGTGTGCTGGCTGGTGTTGTGGGTGCTGCATGCTGGCTGGTGTTGTGGATGCTGTGTACTGGCTGGTGCTGTGGGTTCTGTGTACTGGCTGGTGTTGTAGGTGCTTTGTGTTGGCTGGTCTTGTGGGTGCTGTATGCTGGCTGGTGTTGTGGGTGCTTTATGCTGGCTGGTGTTGTGGGTGTTGTATGCTGGCTGGTGTTGTGGATGCTGTGTGCTGGCTGGTGTGGTGGGTGCTGTGTGATGGCTGGTGTTGTGGGTGCTGTGTACTGACTGGTGTTGGGGGTGCTGTATGCTGGCTAGTGTTGTGGGTGTTGTATGCTGGCTGGTGTTGTGGATGCTGTGTACTGGCAGGTGTTGTGGGTGCTGTATGCTGGCTGGTGCTTTGGGTACTGTGTGCTTGCTGGTGTTCTGGGTGCTGTGTACTGGCTGGTGTTGTGGATGCTGTGTGTTGGCTGGTGTTGTAGGTGCTGTGTGCTGGTGTGGGTGCTGTGTACTGGCTGGTGTTGTGGGTGCTGTATGCTGGCTGGTGTTGTGGATGCTGTGTGCTGAATGGTGTTGTAGGTGCTGTGTGCTGGTGTGGGTGCTGTGTACTGGCTGGTGTTGTGGGTGCTGTATGCTGGATGGTGTTGTGAGTGTTGTATGCTGGCTGGTGTTGTGGATGCTGTGTACTGGCTGGTGTTGTGGGTGCTGTATGCTGGCTGGTGTTGTGGGTGCTGTGTACTGCCTGGTGTTGTGGGTGCTATGTGCTGGCTGGTGTTGTGGGTGCTGGCTGGTGTTGTGGGTGCTGTGTGCTAGCTGGTGTTGTGGGTGCTGTGTGCTGGCTGGTGTTGTGGGTGCTGTGTGCTGACTGGTGTTGTGGGTGCTGTGTGCTAGCTGGTGTTGTGGGTATGATGTGCTGGCTGGTGTTGTGGGTGCTATGTGCTGGCTGGTGTTTTTGGTGCTGTGTGCTGGCTGGTGTTGTTGGTGCTGTATGCTGGCTGGTGTTGTGGGTGCTGTGTGCTGGCTGGTGTTGTGGGTGCTGATTGGTGTTGTAGGTACCGTGTGCTGGCTGGTGTTGTGGGTGCTGTGTGCTGGCTGGTGTTGTGGGTGCTGTTTGCTGGCTGGTGTTGTGGGTGCTGTGTGCTGACTGGTGTTGTGGGTGCCGTGTACTGGCTGGTGTTGTGGGAACTGTGTGCTGGCTGGTGTTGTGGGTGCTGTGTGCTGGCTGGTGTTGTGGGTGCTGTGTGCTGACTGGTGTTGTGGGTGTTGTGTACTGTCTGGTGTTGTGGGTGCTGTGTGCTGGCTGGTATTGTGGGTGCTGTGTGCTGGCTGGTGTTGTAGGTGCTGTGTGCTGACTGGTGTTGTGGGTGCTGTGTACTGGCTGGTGTTGTGGGTGTTGTATGCTGGCTGGTGTTGTGAGTGTTGTATGCTGGCTGGTGTTGTGGATGCTGTGTACTGGCTGGAGTTGTGGGTGCTGTATGCTGGCTGGTGTTGTGGGTGCTTTGTACTGGCTGGGGTTGTGGGTGCTATGTGTTGGCTGGTCTTGTGGGTGCTGTATGCTGGCTGGTGTTGTGGGTGCTTTATGCTGGCTGGTGTTGTGGGTGTTGTATGCTGGCTGGTGTTGTGGATGCTGTGTGCTGGCTGGTGTGGTGGGTGCTGTGTGATGGCTGGTGTTGTGGGTGCTGTGTACTGACTGGTGTTGGGGGTGCTGTATGCTGGCTAGTGTTGTGGGTGTTGTATGCTGGCTGGTGTTGTGGATGCTGTGTACTGGCAGGTGTTGTGGGTGCTGTATGCTGGCTGGTGCTTTGGGTACTGTGTGCTTGCTGGTGTTCTGGGTGCTGTGTACTAGCTGGTGTTGTGGGTGCTATGTGTTGGCTGGTGTTGTGGGTGCTATGTGTTGGCTGGTGTTGTGGGTGCTGCATGCTGGCTGGTGATGTGGGTGCTGTATGCTGGCAGGTGTTGTGGATGCTGTGTGCTGGATGGTGTTGTAGGTGCTGTGTGCTGGTGTGGGTGCTGTGTACTGGCTGGTGTTGTGGGTGCTGTATGCTGGCTGGTGTTGTGAGTGTTGTATGCTGGCTGGTGTTGTGGATGCTGTGTACTGGCTGGTGTTGTGGGTGCTGTATGCTGGCTGGTGTTGTGGGTGCTGTGTACTGCCTGGTGTTGTGGGTGCTATGTGCTGGCTGGTGTTGTGGGTGCTGGCTGGTGTTGTAGGTGCTGTGTGCTAGCTGGTGTTGTGGGTGCTGTGTGCTGGCTGGTGTTGTGGGTGCTGTGTGCTAGCTGGTGTTGTGGGTGCTATGTGCTGGTTGGTGTTGTGGGTGCTGTGTGCTGACTGGTGTTGTGGGTGCTGTGTGCTAGCTGGTGTTGTGGGTATGATGTGCTGGCTGGTGTTGTGGGTGCTATGTGCTGGCTGGTGTTTTTGGTGCTGTGTGCTGGCTGGTGTTGTGGGTGCTGTGTGCTAGCTGGTGTTGTGGGTGCTGTATGCTGGCTGGTGTTGTGGGTGCTGTGTGCTGACTGGTGTTGTGGGTGCCGTGTACTGGCTGGTGTTGTGGGAACTGTGTGCTGGCTGGTGTTGTGGGTGCTGTGTGCTGGCTGGTGTTGTGGGTGCTGTGTGCTGACTGGTGTTGTGGGTGTTGTGTACTGTCTGGTGTTGTGGGTGCTGTGTGCTGGCTGGTATTGTGGGTGCTGTGTGCTGGCTGGTGTTGTAGGTGCTGTGTGCTGACTGGTGTTGTGGGTGCTGTGTACTGGCTGGTGTTGTGGGTGTTGTATGCTGGCTGGTGTTGTGAGTGTTGTATGCTGGCTGGTGTTGTGGATGCTGTGTACTGGCTGGAGTTGTGGGTGCTGTATGCTGGCTGGTGTTGTGGGTGCTTTGTACTGGCTGGGGTTGTGGGTGCTATGTGCTGGCTGGTGTTGTGGGTGCTGTGTACTGCCTGGTGTTGTGGGTGCTATGTGCTGGCTGGTGTTGTGGGTGCTGTGTGTTGGCTGGTGTTGTAGGTGCTGTGTGCTGGTGTGGGTGCTGTGTACTGGCTGGTGTTGTGGGTGTTGTATGCTGGCTGGTGTTGTGGATGCTGTATACTGGCTGGTGTTGTGGGTGTTGTATGCTGGCTGGTGTTGTGGGTGCTGTGTACTGCCTGGTGTTGTGGGTGATATGTGCTGGCTGGTGTTGTGGGTGCTGTGTGCTGGCTGGTGTTGTGGGTGCTGTATGCTGGCTGGTGTTGTGGGTGCTGTGTACTGCCTGGTGTTGTGGGTGCTATGTGCTGGCTGGTGTTGTGGGTGCTGTGTGTTGGCTGGTGTTGTAGGTGCTGTGTGCTGGTGTGGGTGCTGTGTACTGGCTGGTGTTGTGGGTGCTGTATGCTGGCTGGTGTTGTGGATGCTGTGTGCTGAATGGTGTTGTAGGTGCTGTGTGCTGGTGTGGGTGCTGTGTACTGGCTGGTGTTGTGGGTGCTGTATGCTGGCTGGTGTTGTGAGTGTTGTATGCTGGCTGGTGTTGTGGATGCTGTGTACTGGCTGGTGTTGTGGGTGCTGTATGCTGGCTGGTGTTGTGGGTGCTGTGTACTGCCTGGTGTTGTGGGTGCTATGTGCTGGCTGGTGTTGTGGGTGCTGGCTGGTGTTGTGGGTGCTGTGTGCTAGCTGGTGTTGTGGGTGCTGTGTGCTGGCTGGTGTTGTGGGTGCTGTGTGCTGACTGGTGTTGTGGGTGCTGTGTGCTAGCTGGTGTTGTGGGTATGATGTGCTGGCAGGTGTTGTGGGTGCTATGTGCTGGCTGGTGTTTTTGGTGCTGTGTGCTGGCTGGTGTTGTGGGTGCTGTATGCTGGCTGGTGTTGTGGGTGCTGTGTGCTGGCTGGTGTTGTGGGTGCTGATTGGTGTTGTAGGTACCGTGTGCTGGCTGGTGTTGTGGGTGCTGTGTGCTGGCTGGTGTTGTGGGTGCTGTATGCTAGCTGGTGTTGTGGGTGCTGTGTGCTGACTGGTGTTGTGGGTGCCGTGTACTGGCTGGTGTTGTGGGAACTGTGTGCTGGCTGGTGTTGTGGGTGCTGTGTGCTGGCTGGTGTTGTGGGTGCTGTGTGCTGACTGGTGTTGTGGGTGTTGTGTACTATCTGGTGTTGTGGGTGCTGTGTGCTGGCTGGTATTGTGGGTGCTGTGTGCTGGCTGGTGTTGTAGGTGCTGTGTGCTGACTGGTGTTGTGGGTGCTGTGTACTGGCTGGTGTTGTGGGTGTTGTATGCTGGCTGGTGTTGTGAGTGTTGTATGCTGGCTGGTGTTGTGGATGCTGTGTACTGGCTGGAGTTGTGGGTGCTGTATGCTGGCTGGTGTTGTGGGTGCTTTGTACTGGCTGGGGTTGTGGGTGCTATGTGTTGGCTGGTCTTGTGGGTGCTGTATGCTGGCTGGTGTTGTGGGTGCTTTATGCTGGCTGGTGTTGTGGGTGTTGTATGCTGGCTGGTGTTGTGGATGCTGTGTGCTGGCTGGTGTGGTGGGTGCTGTGTGATGGCTGGTGTTGTGGGTGCTGTGTACTGACTGGTGTTGGGGGTGCTGTATGCTGGCTAGTGTTGTGGGTGTTGTATGCTGGCTGGTGTTGTGGATGCTGTGTACTGGCAGGTGTTGTGGGTGCTGTATGCTGGCTGGTGCTTTGGGTACTGTGTGCTTGCTGGTGTTCTGGGTGCTGTGTACTAGCTGGTGTTGTGGGTGCTATGTGTTGGCTGGTGTTGTGGGTGCTATGTGTTGGCTGGTGTTGTGGGTGCTGCATGCTGGCTGGTGATGTGGGTGCTGTATGCTGGCAGGTGTTGTGGATGCTGTGTGCTGGATGGTGTTGTAGGTGCTGTGTGCTGGTGTAGGTGCTGTGTACTGGCTGGTGTTGTGGGTGCTGTATGCTGGCTGGTGTTGTGAGTGTTGTATGCTGGCTGGTGTTGTGGATGCTGTGTACTGGCTGGTGTTGTGGGTGCTGTATGCTGGCTGGTGTTGTGGGTGCTGTGTACTGCCTGGTGTTGTGGGTGCTATGTGCTGGCTGGTGTTGTGGGTGCTGGCTGGTGTTGTAGGTGCTGTGTGCTAGCTGGTGTTGTGGGTGCTGTGTGCTGGTTGGTGTTGTGGGTGCTGTGTGCTAGCTGGTGTTGTGGGTGCTATGTGCTGGTTGGTGTTGTGGGTGCTGTGTGCTGACTGGTGTTGTGGGTGCTGTGTGCTAGCTGGTGTTGTGGGTATGATGTGCTGGCTGGTGTTGTGGGTACTATGTGCTGGCTGGTGTTTTTGGTGCTGTGTGCTGGCTGGTGTTGTGGGTGCTGTGTGCTGACTGGTGTTGTGGGTGCCGTGTACTGGCTGGTGTTGTGGGAACTGTGTGCTGGCTGGTGTTGTGGGTGCTGTGTGCTGGCTGGTGTTGTGGGTGCTGTGTGCTGACTGGTGTTGTGGGTGTTGTGTACTGTCTGGTGTTGTGGGTGCTGTGTGCTGGCTGGTATTGTGGGTGCTGTGTGCTGGCTGGTGTTGTAGGTGCTGTGTGCTGACTGGTGTTGTGGGTGCTGTGTACTGGCTGGTGTTGTGGGTGTTGTATGCTGGCTGGTGTTGTGAGTGTTGTATGCTGGCTGGTGTTGTGGATGCTGTGTACTGGCTGGTGTTGTGGGTGCTGTATGCTGGCTGGTGTTGTGGGTGCTTTGTACTGGCTGGGGTTGTGGGTGCTATGTGTTGGCTGGTCTTGTGGGTGCTGTATGCTGGCTGGTGTTGTGGGTGCTTTATGCTGGCTGGTGTTGTGGGTGTTGTATGCTGGCTGGTGTTGTGGATGCTGTGTGCTGGCTGGTGTGGTGGGTGCTGTGTGATGGCTGGTGTTGTGGGTGCTGTGTACTGACTGGTGTTGGGGGTGCTGTATGCTGGCTAGTGTTGTGGGTGTTGTATGCTGGCTGGTGTTGTGGATGCTGTGTACTGGCAGGTGTTGTGGGTGCTGTATGCTGGCTGGTGCTTTGGGTACTGTGTGCTTGCTAGTGTTCTGGGTGCTGTGTACTAGCTGGTGTTGTGGGTGCTATGTGTTGGCTGGTGTTGTGGGTGCTATGTGTTGGCTGGTGTTGTGGGTGCTGCATGCTGGCTGGTGATGTGGGTGCTGTATGCTGGCAGGTGTTGTGGATGCTGTGTGCTGGATGGTGTTGTAGGTGCTGTGTGCTGGTGTGGGTGCTGTGTACTGGCTGGTGTTGTGGGTGCTGTATGCTGGCTGGTGTTGTGAGTGTTGTATGCTGGCTGGTGTTGTGGATGCTGTGTACTGGCTGGTGTTGTGGGTGCTGTATGCTGGCTGGTGTTGTGGGTGCTGTGTACTGCCTGGTGTTGTGGGTGCTGGCTGGTGTTGTAGGTGCTGTGTGCTAGTTGGTGTTGTGGGTGCTGTGTGCTGGCTGGTGTTGTGGGTGCTGTGTGCTAGCTGGTGTTGTGGGTGCTGTGTGCTGACTGGTGTTTTGGGTGTTGTGTACTGTCTAGTGTTGTGGGTGCTGTGTGCTGGCTGGTGTTGTGGGTGCTGTGTGCTGGCTCGTGTTGTGGGTGCTGTGTGCTGGCTGGTGTTGTGGGTGCTGTGTACTGGCTGGTGTTGTTGGTGCTATGTGCTGGCTGGTGTTGTGGGTGTTGTATGCCTGCTGGTGTTGTGGATGCTGTGTACTGGCTGGTGTTGTGGGTGCTGTATGCTGGCTGGTGTTTAGGATGCAGTGTGCTGGCTGGTGTTGTGGGTGCTGTATGCTGGCTGGTGTTGTGGGTGCTGTGTGCTGACTGGTGTTGTGGGTGCCGTGTACTGGCTGGTGTTGTGGGAACTGTGTGCTGGCTGGTGTTGTGGGTGCTGTGTGCTGGCTGGTGTTGTGGGTGCTGTGTGCTGACTGGTGTTTTGGGTGTTGTGTACTGTCTAGTGTTGTGGGTGCTGTGTGCTGGCTGGTATTGTGGGTGCTGTGTGCTGGCTGGTGTTGTAGGTGCTGTGTGCTGACTGGTGTTGTGGGTGCTGTGTACTGGCTGGTGTTGTGGGTGTTGTATGCTGGCTGGTGTTGTGGATGCTGTATACTGGCTGGTGTTGTGGGTGCTATGTGCTGGCTGGTGTTGTGGGTGCTGTATGCCGGTTGGTGTTGTGGGTGTTGTATGTTGGCTGGTGTTGTGGGTGCTGTATGCTGGCTGGTGTTGTGGGTGCTGTGTGCTGGCTGGTGTTGTGGGTGCTGTATGCTGGCTGGTGTTGTGGGTGCTGTATGCTTGCTGTTGTTGTTGGTGCTGTGTGCTGACTGGTGTTGTGAGTGCTGTGTACTGCCTGGTGTTGTGGGTGATATGTGCTGGCTGGTGTTGTGGGTGCCATGTACTTATTGGTGTTGTTGGTGCTGTGTGCTGACTGGTGTTGTGGGTGCTGCGTACTGCCTGGTGTTGTGGGTGCTGTGTGCTGGCTGGTATTGTGGGTGCTGTGTGCTGGCTGGTGTTGTAGGTGCTGTGTGCTGACTGGTGTTGTGGGTGTTGTATGCTGGCTGGTGTTGTGAGTGTTGTATGCTGGCTGGTGTTGTGGATGCTGTGTACTGGCTGGAGTTGTGGGTGCTGTATGCTGGCTGGTGTTGTGGGTGCTTTGTACTGGCTGGGGTTGTGGGTGCTATGTGCTGGCTGGTGTTGTGGGTGTTGTATGCTGGCTGGTGTTGTGGATGCTGTATACTGGCTGGTGTTGTGGGTGTTGTATGCTTGCTGGTGTTCTGGGTGCTGTGTACTGGCTGGTGTTGTGGGTGCTATGTGTTGGCTGGTGTTGTGGGTGCTGTGTGCTGGATGGTGTTGTAGGTGCTGTGTGCTGGTGTGGGTGTTGTGTACTGTCTGGTGTTGTGGGTGCTGTGTGCTGGCTGGTATTGTGGGTGCTGTGTGCTGGCTGGTGTTGTGGGTGCTTTATGCTGGCTGGTGTTGTGGGTACTGTGTGCTGGCCTGTGTTTTGGGTGCTGTGTGCTGGCTGGTGTTGTGGGTGCTGTATGCTGGCTGGTGTTGTGGATGCTGTGTACTGGCTGGTGCTGTGGGTTCTGTGTACTGGCTGGTGTTGTAGGTGCTTTGTGTTGGCTGGTCTTGTGGGTGCTGTATGCTGGCTGGTGTTGTGGGTGCTTTATGCTGGCTGGTGTTGTGGGTGTTGTATGCTGGCTGGTGTTGTGGATGATGTGTGCTGGCTGGTGTGGTGGGTGCTGTGTGATGGCTGGTGTTGTGGGTGCTGTGTACTGACTGGTGTTGGGGGTGCTGTATGCTGGCTAGTGTTGTGGGTGTTGTATGCTGGCTGGTGTTGTGGATGCTGTGTACTGGCAGGTGTTGTAAGTGCTGTATGCTGGCTGGTGCTTTGGGTACTGTGTGCTTGCTGGTGTTCTGGGTGCTGTGTACTGGCTGGTGTTGTGGGTGCTATGTGTTGGCTGGTGTTGTGGGTGCTATGTGTTGGCTGGTGTTGTGGATGCTGTGTGCTGGCTGGTGTTGTGGATGCTGTGTACTGGCTGGTGTTGTGGGTGCTGTATGCTGGCTGGTGTTGTGAGTGTTGTATGCTGGCTGGTGTTGTGGATGCTGTGTACTGGCTGGTGTTGTGGGTGCTGTATGCTGGCTGGTGTTGTGGGTGCTGTGTACTGCCTGGTGTTGTGGGTGCTATGTGCTGGCTGGTGTTGTGGGTGCTGGCTGGTGTTGTGGGTGTTGTGTGCTAGCTGGTGTTGTGGGTGCTGTGTGCTGGCTGGTGTTGTGGGTGCTGTGTGCTAGCTGGTGTTGTGGGTGCTATGTGCTGGTTGGAGTTGTGGGTGCTGTGTGCTGACTGGTGTTGTGGGTGCTGTGTGCTAGCTGGTGTTGTGGGTATGATGTGCTGGCTGGTGTTGTGGGTGCTATGTGCTGGCTGGTGTTTTTGGTGCTATGTGCTGGCTGGTGTTGTGGGTGCTGTGTGCTGGCTGGTGTTGTGGGTGCTGATTGGTGTTGTAGGTACCATGTGCTGGCTGGTGTTGTGGGTGCTGTGTGCTGGCTGGTGTTGTGGGTGCTGTATGCTGGCTGGTGTTGTGGGTGCTGTGTGCTGACTGGTGTTGTGGGTGGCGTGTACTGGCTGGTGTTGTGGGAACTGTGTGCTGGCTGGTGTTGTGGGTGCTGTGTGCTGGCTGGTGTTGTGGATGCTGTGTGCTGGCTGGTGTTGTGGGTGCTGTGTGCTGGCTCGTGTTGTGGGTGCTGTGTACTGCCTGGTGTTGTGGGTGCCGTGTGCTGGCTGGTGTTGTGGGTGCTATGTGTTGGCTGGTGTTGTGGGTGCTGTATGCTGGCTGGTGTTGTGGGTGCTGTATGCTGGCTGGTGTTGTGGGTGCTGTGTACTGCCTGGTGTTGTGGGTGCCGTGTACTGGCTGGTGTTGTGGGTACTGTGTGCTGGCTGGTGTTGTGGGTGCTGTGTGCTGGCTGGTGTTGTGGGTGCTGTGTGCTGGCTGGTGTTGTGGGTGCTGTGTGCTGGCTGGTGTTGTGGGTGCTGTATGCTGACTGGTATTGTGGGTGCTGTGTACTTGCTGGTGTTGTGGGTGCCGTGTGCTGGCTGGTGTTGTGGGTGCTATGTGTTGGCTCGTGTTGTGGGTGCAGTATGCTGGCTGGTGTTGTGGGTGCTGTGTAGTGCCTGGAGTTGTGGGTGCTATGTGCTGGCTGGTGTTGTGGGTGCTGTGTGCTAGCTGGTGTTGTGGGTGCTATGTGCTGGCTGGTGTTGTGGGTGCTGTATGCCGGTTGGTGTTGTGGGTGTTGTATGTTGGCTGGTGTTGTGGGTGCTGTATGCTGGCTGGTGTTGTGGGTGCTGTGTGCTGGCTGGTGTTGTGGGTGCTGTATGCTGGCTGGTGTTGTGGGTGCTGTATGCTTGCTGTTGTTGTTGGTGCTGTGTGCTGACTGGTGTTGTGAGTGCTGTGTACTGCCTGGTGTTGTGGGTGATATGTGCTGGCTGGTGTTGTGGGTGCCATGTACTTACTGGTGTTGTTGGTGCTGTGTGCTGACTGGTGTTGTGGGTGCTGCGTACTGCCTGGTGTTGTGGGTGCTGTGTGCTGGCTGGTGTTGGAGGTGCTGTATGCTGGCTGGTGTTGTGGGTGCTGTATGCTAGCTGGTGTTGAGGGTGCTGTGTGCTGACTGGTGTTGTGGGTGCCGTGTATTGGCTAGTGTTGTGGGTACTGTGTGCTGGCTGGTGTTGTGGGTGCTATGTGCTGGCTGGTGTTGTAGGTGCTGTGTGCTGACTGGTGTTGTGGGTGTTGTGTACTGTCTGGTGTTGTGGGTGCTGTGTGCTGGCTGGTATTGTGGGTGCTGTGTGCTGGCTGGTGTTGTGGGTGCTGTATGCTGGCTGGTGTTGTGGGTACTGTGTACTGGCCTTTGTTTTGGGTGCTGTGTGCTGGCTGGTGTTGTGGGTGCTGTATGCTGGCTGGTGTTGTGGATGCTGTGTACTGGCTGGTGCTGTGGGTTCTGTGTACTGGCTGGTGTTGTAGGTGCTTTGTGTTGGCTGGTCTTGTGGGTGATGTATGCTGGCTGGTGTTGTGGGTGCTTTATGCTGGCTGGTGTTGTGGGTGCTTTATGCTGGCTGGTGTTGTGGGTGTTCGTATGCTGGCTGGTGTTGTGGATGCTGTGTGCTGGCTGGTGTGGTGGGTGCTGTGTGATGGCTGGTGTTGTGGATGCTGTGTACTGACTGGTGTTGGGGGTGCTGTATGCTGGCTAGTGTTGTGGGTGTTGTATGCTGGCTGGTGTTGTGGATGCTGTGTACTGGCAGGTGTTGTGGGTGCTGTATGCTGGCTGGTGGTTTGGGTACTGTGTGCTTGCTGGTGTTCTGGGTGCTGTGTACTGTCTGGTGTTGTGGGTGCTATGTGTTGGCTGGTGTTGTGGGTGCTATGTGTTGGCTGGTGTTGTGGGTGCTGTATGCTGGCTGGTGTTGTGGGTGCTGTATGCTGGCTGGTGTTGTGGATGCTGTGTGCTGGATGGTGTTGTAGGTGCTGTGTGCTGGTGTGGGTGCTGTGTACTGGCTGGTGTTGTGGGTGCTGTATGCTGGCTGGTGTTGTGAGTGTTGTATGCTGGCTGGTGTTGTGGATGCTGTGTACTGGCTGGTGTTGTGGGTGCTGTATGCTGGCTGGTGTTGTGGGTGCTGTGTACTGCCTGGTGTTGTGGGTGCTATGTGCTGGATGGTGTTGTGGGTGCTGGCTGGTGTTGTGGGTGCTGTGTGCTAGCTGGTGTTGTGGGTGCTGTGTGCTGGCTGGTGTTGTGGGTGCTGTGTGCTAGCTGGTGTTGTGGGTGCTATGTGCTGACAGGTGTTGTGGGTGCTGTGTGCTAGCTGGTTTTGTGGGTCCTATGTGCTGGCTGGTGTTGTGGGTGCTATGTGCTGGCTGGTGTTTTTGGTGCTGTGTGCTGGCTGGTGTTGTGGGTGCTGTATGCTGGCTGGTGTTGTGGGTGCTGTGTGCTAGCTGGTGTTGTGGGTGCTGTGTGCTGACAGGTGTTGTGGGTGCTGTGTGCTAGCTGGTTTTGTGGGTCCTATGTGCTGGCTGGTGTTGTGGGTGCTATGTGCTGGCTGGTGTTTTTGGTGCTGTGTGCTGGCTGGTGTTGTGGGTGCTGTATGCTGGCTGGTGTTGTGGGTGCTGTGTGCTGGCTGGTGTTGTGGGTGCTGATTGGTGTTGTGGGTACCGTGTGCTGGCTGGTGTTGTGGGTGCTGTGTGCTGGCTGGTTTTGTGGGTGCTGATTGGTGTTGTGGGTACCGTGTGCTGGCTGGTGTTGTGGGTGCTGTGTGCTGGCTGGTGTTGTGGGTGCTGTATGCTGGCTGGTGTTGTGGGTGCTGTGTGCTGACTGGTGTTGTGGGTGCCGTGTACTGGCTGGTGTTGTGGGTACTGTGTGCTGGCTGGTGTTGTGGGTGCTGTGTGCTGGCTGGTGTTGTGGGTGCTGTGTGCTGGCTGGTGTTATGGGTGCTGTGTGCTGGCTCGTGTTGTGGGTGCTGTGTACTGCCTGGTGTTGTGGGTGCCGTGTGCTGGCTGGTGTTGTGGGTGCTATGTGTTGGCTGGTGTTGTGGGTGCTGTATGCTGGCTGGTGTTGTGGGTGCTGTATGCTGGCTGATGTTGTGGGTGCTGTGTACTGCCTGGTGTTGTGGGTGCTATGTGCTGGCTGGTGTTGTGGGTGCTGTGTGCTGGCTGGTGTTGTGGGTGCTATGTGCTAGCTGGTGTTATGGGTGGTGTATGCTGGTTGGTGTTGTGGGTGCCATGTACTTACTGGTGTTGTTGGTGCTGTGTGCTGACTGGTGTTGTGGGTGCTGTGTGCTGACTGGTGTTGTGGGTGCCGTGTATTGGCTGGTGTTGTGGGTACTGTGTGCTGGCTGGTGTTGTGGGTGCTGTGTACTGCCTGGTGTTGTGGGTGCTATGTGCTGGCTGGTGTTGTGGGTGCCATGTACTTACTGGTGTTGTTGGTGCTGTGTGCTGACTGGTGTTGTGGGTGCTGTATGCTGACTGGTGTTGTGGGTGCCGTGTATTGTCTGGTGTTGTGGGTACTGTGTGCTGGCTGGTGTTGTGGGTGCTATGTGCTGGCTGGTGTTGTGGGTGCTGTGTGCTGACTGGTGTTGTGGGTGTTGTGTACTGTCTGGTGTTGTGGGTGCTGTGTGCTGGCTAGTATTGTGGGTGCTGTGTGCTGGCTGGTGTTGTAGGTGCTGTGTGCTGACTGGTGTTGTGGGTGCTGTGTACTGGCTGGTGTTGTGGGTGTTGTATGCTGGCTGGTGTTGTGAGTGTTGTATGCTGGCTGGTGTTGTGGATGCTGTGTACTGGCTGGTGTTGTGGGTGCTGTATGCTGGCTGGTGTTGTGGGTGCTTTGTACTGGCTGGGGTTGTGGGTGCTGTGTGCTGGCTGGTGTTGTGGATGCTGTATACTGGCTGGTGTTGTGGGTGTTGTATGCTGGCTGGTGTTGTGGGTGCTGTGTACTGCCTGGTGTTGTGGGTGATATGTGCTGGCTGGTGTTGTGGGTGCTGTGTGCTGGCTGGTGTTGTGGGTGCTGTGTGCTAGCTGGGGTTGTGGCTGATGTGTGCTGACTGGTGTTGTGGGTGTTGTGTACTGTCTGGTGTTGTGTGTGCTGTGTGCTGGCTGGTATTGTGGGTGCTGTGTGCTGGCTGGTGTTGTGGGTGCTGTATGCTGGCTGGTGTTGTGGGTACTGTGTGCTGGCCTGTGTTTTGGGTGCTGTGTGCTGGCTGGTGTTGTGGGTGCTGTATGCTGGCTGGTGTTGTGGATGCTGTGTACTGGCTGGTGCTGTAGGTTCTGTGTACTGGCTGGTGTTGTAGGTGCTTTGTGTTGGCTGGTCTTGTGGGTGCTGTATGCTGGCTGGTGTTGTGGGTGATTTATGCTGGCTGGTGTTGTGGGTGTTGTATGCTGGCTGGTGTTGTGGATGCTGTGTGCTGGCTGGTGTGGTGGGTGCTGTGTGATGGCTGGTGTTGTGGGTGCTGTGTACTGACTGGTGTTGGGGGTGCTGTATGCTGGCTAGTGTTGTGGGTGTTGTATGCTGGCTGGTGTTGTGGATGCTGTGTACTGGCAGGTGTTGTGGGTGCTGTATGCTGGCTGGTGCTTTGGGTACTGTGTGCTTGCTGGTGTTCTGGGTGCTGTGTACTGGCTCGTGTTGTGGGTGCTATGTGTTGGCTGGTGTTGTGGGTGCTATGTGTTGGCTGGTGTTGTGGGTGCTGCATGCTGGCTGGTGTTGTGGGTGCTGTATGCTGGCTGGTGTTGTGGATGCTGTGTGCTGGATGGTGTTGTAGGTGCTGTGTGCTGGTGTGGGTGCTGTGTACTGGCTGGTGTTGTGGGTGCTGTATGCTGGCTGGTGTTGTGAGTGTTGTATGCTGGCTGGTGTTGTGGATGCTCTATACTGGCTGGTGTTGTGGGTGCTGTTTGCTGGCTGGTGTTGTGGGTGCTGTGTACTGCCTGGTGTTGTGGGTGCTATGTGCTGGCTGGTGTTGTGGGTGCTGGCTGGTGTTGTGGGTGCTGTG